>NC_091836.1:9014015-9317045 GCF_037783145.1 Equus przewalskii
ATAACACCAAAAACAGTAATGACAAATAAAAAATAGTTTAGTAAAGTGCATGACATTCAGATGAAGAATTTCATCATCCAAAGACACCACTAAGACAATAGGAATATTAACAAAGAAAGGGAAAAATATTTCCTATACATATAACTGAAGAAAGACATGTATTCTGAAAATACATTGAATTCCTACAAATCAATGAGATAACTCAATAGAAAAACATAGCAAAAGAGTTGAAAAGGAACTTCACAAAAAAAGGAATTTAAAAAAACAAGAAACATTTAAAAGGTTGTTTATAATCAATAATAATTGTGAAAATATGATTTGAAACTAAAGTGACACAGCCAAAAAAAAAAACTCTCCTAATTGTCCAAATTTAAAGATTTTAAAAATCAATTTTTGGTTAGCGTATGTAGAAGTGGGAAATCATAGACATTATTGTGGGAATGTATATTGGGTTTGATCACTTTTTTACATTTTCTTTTAAATTTTAAGGTTTTATTTTTTTAGAGCAGTTTTCGGTTGAGCAAGATTGAGAGGAAGGTACAGATTCTCCTGTATCTCGCTGATCCACACAAGCATAGCACCTCCCATTATCAATAACCTCCAAAAAAGTGGCACATTTGTTACAAAAGATGAGTCTACATGGATCCATCTAATCAGCCAAAGTCCTTAGTTTACCTTAGGGTTTACTCTTGATGCTGTACATTCTTTTGGTTTTGACAAATTTATTATGACATGTACATATCATTATAGTATTATATTAAGTATTTTCACTTCCCTAAAAGTCTTCTGTGCTCTGCCTATTCATGCCTCTCCCTACCCTCACCCCCTTGCAACCCCTGATCTTTTCACTGTCTCCATAGATTTGCCTTTTCTAGAATGTCATATAGTTGGAATCATACAGCATGCAAACATTTCAGATTGGCTTTTTTCATCTAGTGATATGCATTTGTTTTCTCCATGTACTTTTATGGCTTGACAGCTCATTTCCTTTTAGTGCTGATGGTCTGGATGTACCGCGGTTTTTTTATCCATTCACCTACTGAAGGTAGGTTGCTTCCAGATTCAGGTAACTATGAATAAAACTGCTATAAACATCCAAGTGCAGGTTCTTGTGTGGACATTAAGTTTTCAATTCTTTTGAGTAAATACCAAGGAAAGTGTTTTCTTGATTGTACAGAAAGAGTATGTTTAGTTTCGTAAGGAACCACTGAACTGTTTTCCAAAGTGGCTGCACCACTTTGCATTCTTACCATCAATAAATGAGAGCTCCTATTGCTCCACAGCCTCTCAAGCATTTGGTGTCATCACTGTTCCAATATGCACAGGTATCTCGATGTTGTTTTAATTTGCGTTTACCTGATAGTGTTTATTGTGGAGCATCTTTTCATATATTTGTTTGTCATCTACTTATCTTTTTTGGTGAGGTTTCTGTTAAGGTCTTTGTTCTATTTTTTAATCTGGTTGTTTGTTTTCTCGTTGTTGAGTTTTAAGAGCTCTATATATATTTTGGATAATAGTCCTTTATCAGATGTGTCTTTTGCAAATAGTTTTTCCCGGCCTGTGGGAGTGAAAAGCAAAAGCCAGGATAATTGTTATCTCTAAGCAAAGCTAGAGGAATTTGTAATTGGAAAGAGGAATTCAGAGAAGTTGTTGGGTTCTAGCAATATGTGCTTTAGAATAACTTAAACTATCCACTAGTTTTATGTGATTCTCTGTATGTTTCATATGTTCTAAAATTTTAATATAGACTGGGTCCTTTACTCTAAAAAACAAAGAAAAAACATGTCCAAAGTCTATTTTTCATCATCCTCATAACTGTTTCGAAACTTCCCTAAATCTACTGTTTTGTATATATCTTATTTACATACCATAACTAACTTCAGAGTTATCTATTGTTATTTCAATTTTAATATGAAGAACTTAGGCCCAGATGATTGAATATAGTAGCATATATTCAATGAGCAAGTTTACTGTGAAAGTGAGACTTTAATACAGCATTTCATTCTCTGAGACTTGTATAATTCACCCAATTTTTTTCTTCTCAGACATATACTCCATACATCATGTTTTATTTGAACACTGAAAGGAACTCAAATTAAATCGTTTAAGTCCGGGAAAAAAGGCATAAGAATAGAACCATACCCTAAGAGAATAAAGCAGAATGAATGTCATTAAGTCAAAAAAGATGTAACCAAATGTTAAAATGGTAGTATTAAAAAGTGTGAAAATTCTCACTGCATTCAAAATAGACACAAACAGGCTTAGGATGTATAAACTCATAAGAACAAAGGGTAAAACTAAATATAAATTATAATAACAAAGAAAAAGTTTTGATTATTTCACACAAACTTTTATTTTTTTGTTCTTAATGCTAACAATTCAGGCCCCAAATTTATACTTCATTGGATACATCAAACCCAATCAGGAAATGTTGCTTTAGACTGAAAAATCATGACCTAAATGTTTTGAGCTCACACATCAGTGCCAATCTTACATAACAAGGGCTGAGGTAAATCAGAGACTCAAAGCTATTTAGAGAGCTAAGAAAAGACCAACCCAGAAATTTTCATGAAGTATTGCTCAGAAATTTTAAGGCCAGAATCCATTCCTGCCTTTTCTGCCTGGGCCTCACAGGTACCACCCACAGCTCAAGAACCTTTGTTACCAACAACTGCCCTATTTTCACCCCAATATTGTCACCCTTCCTGTCTGTTTCTCATCCTCAACACGTATCATCTCCCTTCTTATTCTTTCCAACGTGTCCTACTGATCACACAGTTTTTTTTTGATCTGGCATTTAAAAAAATATTTTATTTGTGGTATACATTACATAAAATTAGCACCTTAAATGTACAGCTTAATATTTTTTAATTGTACTCTTCAGTATTGTTAAGTATATTCACATTACTGTCCAACCAATCTCTTGAAATTTTTCATTTTGCGAAACTGAAGCTCTATATCCATTAAACATAATTTCCATTTTCCCCTCTCCCAATTACTGGCAACTACCATTCTACTTTTTGTTTTTATGAATTTGACTCCTTTAGATACCCTCTATAAGTGAAATAAACAGCATTTGTCTTTTCGTGAATGGTTCAGTTTACTTAGCATAATGTCCTCAAGAGTCATCCATGTAGCAGCATGTGTCAGTATATCCTTCCATTTTAAGACTCAATAGTATTTCATTGTACCTATAGACCACATTTTGTTTGTCCATTTATCTGTTGTTGGATACTTTTTCTACCTTTGGATTATTATGAATAATGTTGCTATGAACATCCATGTGCAGATATCTCTTTGAGACTCTACTTCCAATTCTTTTTTAATATATACCCAAAAGTAAAACTGCAGGATCATATGTCATTCTGGCTTTAATTTTTTAAGGAACCACCATACTGTTTTCCTTAGTGGCTACACCGGTTTACATTCACACCCACTGTGTACAATGATCAGATTTGATAGTAAACATGTGACAAGAAATTATTGCCTGTCTCCCCTCAAATTGCCTTGATTGTTCCTTGAGTTGAACTTCATTTTCCTTGTTGCTAGTATCTTAGTGAAATTAACATTCTTCCAAATCTTCATCACTGGGATTCAGGGCATTTGTATTCATCCTTATGAAATATGAATAGAGAACCTTTTCCCCTTTTGTCCTTTGTAAGAATGTTGGTACTCTGAATCACAACTTTCCTGTTCTCCACAACCCCCATTGTTATTCAGGGTGAATTCACCTCCATATGAATGATACAAGATCAAGCTATTTCATCTTGATTTCAACAATATTGACCTTAATCTACATGTCTTTGTAAATCTATGCAGAAAATATTCTGAAATCCAAATGAAACAATAGCTTGATTAATAAGAAAAATGCATTACAATGAAATATGCTTCTTTGATCTGTGCTGATTCTAGGTGTGCAACTTGGAACACAAGTTTTTTACATGGACTGGAATAAAAGGAATACAAACACAACTGCCTATACCTAAAGACTATTGTAGTCTCCTGGTAAAAATAGGTAATGCAAGTAGTTATTAGCCTAAGAAACATTCTGGGCACACAGGAAATCTCAAGAGAAGGTGAAATTGTGCTTACAAATTTTCCTGGTTATTAAAGGTGGGATTATTAATGCTGAAAATAAAGATGATCTCACTTGATTCTTTTTTGGCACATGGAAAGGAAAAAATCCAAATGATCTAGCTTAAATAAAAGTTGTTTGTACTTTCAGTGAATATCCCTATTTCTCTATGGTAGGCTACACCCGTAAGACATACTCCAATTATCCCTTCCTATAATTGAACTTCTAACAGAACTATTTTTATTTTAAATTTATATCCCCAGAAGAAGATCAAGTTTGTTAAGTATATTAGGTATTTGGTAAACATGTATTTTTAAAATTAATTAGTGCATTTTTAGTCTACATGTTTGGATTAATTTGTCTCTTGGATTCCCAGATTTAGTTAGCATTCTCTGTGCTCATATTTTGATATGTAAAAATATTTTCTCAAAATTTTGTTAAAGAGAAAAGAGAAAAGAAAACTCCATACTCACTTCTCTTTCAAAAAGTTACTTTATTTTATTTTTATTTTTTTGAGGAAGATTAGCCCTGAGCTAACTACTGCCAATCCTCCTCTTTTTGCTGAGGAAGACGGGCCCTGAGTTAACATCTATGCCCATCTTCCTCTATCCTATATGTGGGATGCCTACCACAACATGGTGTTTGCCAAGCAGTGCAATGTCCACACCCGGGATCCGAACCAGCGAATGCTGGGCGGCTGAGAAGCAGAACGTGCGAACTTAACCACTGCACCACCAGGCCGGCCCCTAAAAAAGTTACTTTAAAAACCTACTTTTGCTTTAGTGCAAATACTGCATCCTGCATAATAGTATCTGAAACCTTCAAAATGTTGTCTCTGAATCAGTGCTTTAGTTGAAGACTACATGCCTCTGTGTGACTGGTGACGTGGTAGAATTATGTGAATTGTGTGCTCAAAAATCCATTGTAGCATTTATTTTGCCATTATTTTGTGAAATGTTTTGTCCTTGGATAAGATTATCTATGTACTTGGATATGAAACTGGTGGAAGCTTTGCAGGAAGGCAAGACCAACTCATACCTGGAAGATGGAGATACAGCAAGACTGGGGTCCCAGTTACTCACCAAGCAGGGTGTGAAATGATAATAAAGAAGGAGGGAAGCAAGAAATTTTTGACCTTAGGACAATGGAATCCTTCACAGGACCAAAATAAAATATAACATTACACCTATGTGGTAGCAAAAATTGGTAAATCTGACAATATCCAAATGTTATCAGAAGGAGCTCTTACATGTTGTTGATATGAGTTATACATCGGCATAATCACTTTGGAAAAGAGTTTAGCATTATGTTGATGTTGACCATCACATAATTTTGGCACAGAAACTTCATTCTTAGTGTTTTTGAATCCAACAAATATTTTGTACACATACAGCTGAAGACATACATGTATATTCACAGTAGCACTGTTTGAATTGCAAATCTTGAAAACAATGCAAATACATTGAAAGTATATTGGTCAAATAGCAGTATAGTCACACATTGGAATAGTCCATAAAAGTAAGAAAATACAGATACAAATAACAGTGTAACTGATAATCCTGGCAATAATATGAATGAATACCTAAGTCCCAGAAAATTACTAACTCCATCTTAAACCTTTATAAAGTAAAATAAAAACATGAACAATAACAGAGAAATATTTTTCTTAGCACTAAACATATAATAAAGGTAAATTAAAGAGTAAGGGCATGAAAAAAGAATAAATATGTTAATACATACTCTTTAAATAGGACACTATCAAAATGAAAGAACAGAGAAAGTAAAAGTTGGAAAAAGATATACCCTGCAAATAACGGCCATAAGTGACCTGTAATAGCTATACTAAAAACAGTCACACACATAGATTTTAAAGTGAATAGATGTTGCAAAAATAAAGAGAAAAATTTTATAATAATAAAGAATCAGCTAATGAGACAGACATAGCAATTATGAACATATTTGCACCTAACAACAGAGACCCAAAATATATGAAACAAAACTGACAGAATTAAAGGAAAAATTAGGCACTTTAGCATTAGTATTTAGAAACTTCAACATCCTACTGTTAACACAGAATAGAACAACTAGGCAGAAGATCATTGAGGAAATAAAAGACTTGCATAACACTGCAAATCAGCTTGACCTACTACACGTCTATAGAATACTACCCTCAAGAACAACGGAATACACATTCTTCTCAAGTGCACCAGAAATACTCTTAAAGATAGACCATATGCTAGACCACAAAACAAGCCTCAGTAAATTTAAAAGGAGTGAAATCATATAACTTATGTCCTTTGGCCACCATGAGATAAAATTATATATTAGTAATGGAAGAAAATTGGAAAATTTACAAATTTGGAAATTTAAAAACATATGCCATTGAGAAAGTGAAAAGACACTGGTAGAATTAGAAAAAACTAGTGGTAAATCATATGTCTGATAAGAAAGATATCTAGAATATATAAACAATTCTTTCAAAACAATAATAAAAGATAAATAACTCCCTTAAAACATTAGCAAATGATCTGAATAGACATTTTTCCAAGAATGGTATACCAAAGGGCAATAAGCACATGAAAAGATGCTTGACATGATTAGTCATCAGGAAAATGTAAATCAAAACCACAGGGTGATACCACTTCATAGCCACTAGGATTTGAAAACTCAAAATGTCAGATAAAAAGTATTGATGAGAACGTAGAGACACTGAAACACTCATACACTGCTAGCAGGAATTGAAAATGGTACAGTTGCTTTGGAAAACAGTTTAGCAGTTCCTCAAATTATTAAACATAGAGTTAACATATGACTCGGCAATTCCACTCCTAGGCATATATCCAAGACAAATGAACTTGTGTCCACACAAAAATGTGTACGTTAATATTTACAGTAGCAGCATGACTCGTAGTAGCCAAATGTCCTCAACAGATGAATTGATAAACAAAATATGGTATATCCATACAATAGACTATTATTCCACCAGAATAAGGAAAGGAGTACTGATATATGATAGAACATGGATAAACCTTGAAACGTTATGCTAACTGAAAGAAGCCAGACACGAAAGACTTCATTTTATATGATTCCATTCATATAAAAGTTCAGAATAGGGAAATCTATATAGACAGAAAGTAGATTAGTGTTTGCTTAAGGCCGGGGAGTAGAATGAGTGGATAGGGTAGTGAGAACTAAAGGGTATGGGGTTTCTTTTTGAGGTAATAAAAATGTTCTGAAATTGACCGTGGTGATGGTTGCATGTATTTACTAATTTCCTAAAAACTATTGACTTATAGACTTTAAATGTGTCAATCCTAAGCTATGTGAATTATATCTCAACAGAGCTGTTAAAAATAAAAAAAATCGTTATTCCTAACATATATCGTTCAGCCATTCTGAATCCAGAGCTTCCCCACAAAGGCCGTTTACTCCACTTATAAAGCCAAGCTTCACTCCGAACAGCAATATGTGTAAAACAAGGAAGAAACGGAAGCCCCATGATTATAAGATACCTTGCGTAGCGATAGATAAATGTGTGTTCCCCAAACATGTGTATAGATGGAAAGCAATATTTTCAGTGTAAACAAAAAGGGATGGTAGTATCAAATTAAAGATATTAGGAAAAAATATACAATCTTCAATGTTATATTTTAATATGAATTTTGTCTGCTTCCTCTAAATACTATGTTTTCTATTCTGGCCACTAAAGAGACCTAGAATAAAAAAAGTCCAGTGTGAATGTTAGAAGATAAAAAGGACATCACTAATAAATACAACCTGAAGAGTTCTTTGCATCCTGATACAAACAAGAGTAAAGTAGCAGAAAAGAGACAGTTTCAAGATAAGCAAGGAAATTTGAATATGAATTCTGTGAGATTGAGGAATATTTGCTACTTTTGTTAGGTGTTATGGAGACATTGTAATATAAAACGTATATCTATCTATATATCTATCTTTTATATCTATCTATATATATCTGTCTATATATCTTATATACCTTTATATCTATCTTATCTATCTATATATTTATCTATATATCTATCTATATATCTATCTTTTTAGGTAGATAGATATATAGATATCTATAGAGATAGATTTATATACATATATATCTATATATAATATAATGTGTAGGTGCACATACATACACAAATTTGGTAAGAGAACAGTTGAAACACAATTGGTAAGTATTAATAATATTTGAAATTGGGCAATGAGTACAAGAAAGTTCATTATAATATCTTGCTGATCTTGGCTATGTTTAAAATTTTCTGTAGTAAAACATTTTTAAATGAATGTGCTATTAGTTCTAATGTCAGAATTTTTATAAAACTTTTCTACATTAAATAGCATCAGTCAAAATTCAAATACCTACTGTGACATTGTGGGTCAGGAGCAGGGAATGGTCCTCATAGATCTCATCAGATCATGTCTTTCTCTCTTTGTACCTATTCTGAAAAATACAATAATCATTTATGTGAACATTCTTTTACATAAAATAGCAACCACCTTATTTACAGTTATCCTTTATATATTAATGTGGAAAAGGGATAAAATTTGGCCAGCTCTGGGTAAAAGGTGAAGGTGTTTTGTTATTCATGAACCAGTCTTTGCATATTTGTAATATTGTACTTATTTGCACTTATAGTTTTGTAATAACCTTTGAAATGCCAAGAACCTAAGACTATTCAACATGCATATTACAGCCTCACTTTCCTCTCTCCTATCCCAACTTTTCTACCAACCTTCTACTACTCCCTCTGTATGAACCATGAATAGAATTTAATTCCAGATAATCCGTGCTACCTTATATCCCAAACAGAGTGGTTCAATACATTTTTCCATCCTAGATGCGTGCTAGTCAAAACTTTCCAAGTGGCAAGACACTGCAGGAAATCTGTGAGTGCTCATATTCTGCACTGCCAACTTGAATAACAATTATAGTGATTTGGAACGTATTATATTTGGTTGCCTATTCCCCAAAACATCTTTCAAATGATAAAACAAAGCTGTGCTCTGGAAGCAAAGAATACTGATAAAGATAATCCAAGCCTTTTATGTCTGTGGTTAAATTAAAAGTGAAATAAAGTGCTATCCTCTAAGATGCTTAATTTAAATCAATAGACTGTTTGTTATGTCTTGATGCTTCTTTATAAGGAGCCTTCCGCAGAAGTTGCAAAGAAATGAGGTAAATCAGGCGACACACTATGGTGGTTATGAGTATGTGCATTTGAACTGGCTGAATCCTTGCTTTCCACTCTAGGAGTCAATGGCCCTAAGAAATTGTTTAACTGCCTAAGTCTTACTGTCCTGTCTTTGGCTAGTAAGAACAGATCTTATGATACTTCTAATCATAATTTTTAAATAATATCCCTCCCTAGCTTTCTCCACACAGCTATTTGTATTGACCAACACACAAGGGCCATTTTTTGCTAAAAGGATGGTTAAAACGTGTTTTTGATTGGAGGAGAAAGAGACGTGTTAGTTAAGATAACCCCAGCTGCTCTACCAAACAATGCCAAAAAATACGCAATGGTTAAAATATATAGATGTTTATTCTTCACTCTATTAAATTCCAAAATGTGTTCCATATCAATTGGAAGCTACTTTCTAAGAGGTGATTCAGGGACTCAGCCTGCTTCCATGTTATGATTGCACCAATTAGTAGTTCTCATAGTTGCCTTAGGTGCCAGTATCTAGTTGGAGGAAAAGGGAAGTGTGAAGAAGGCTTAACGTTGTTTTAAAGATCTCGGCCAAAACAGTGATGTATACCATTTTTGTTCACATACCATTTGTGAAACTTGCATGGGCCCATTCAGGAGCAAACGGGATTGTGTAATATAGTCCTTAGCTAGATAGCTGATTCTAAGTAACAACTCTCCAGTACAAAAGGTAGTCTCAAGTCTTTGATGGTCAGCCAACTGTCTCTGATGCAAGAAAATTTGAGAAAGACAATGACATGTGTTGATTTATGTCACTACTTGTGGACGGGCAACATATCTTAACTAGTAAAGGATATAATCTATGTGAATCAATTTATATAAAGATGAAAACAGACAAACTAATCTCTCATCATAGAAGTCAGTATAATGATTACTTTTGGGGAGTAACATCTGGGATAGAGCATGAGAAGGGACTTCGAGGGTCTTGGTAATATTCTTTTTTTTTAAATCAAAATGTTGGTTAAATGGGTGTGATCACTGTATAAAATTCATCTAGCTACATATTTCAGATTGTGTGTTTAATGTATAAAATCATTAGCTTTTTTGAAAATTAAACACTTTTTTATAAATTAAAAGAATGCTGTGGACATACTAATATTGATTATAGGAACAAAATACAGTACAGTGTAACACACGCTGAGCCAAGGCTTAGCAAGTCCCAGCTGCTCACATGAAGGCACTTGCTATAGCATTTCTAGCTGAGTAGAAAGAGAATTCAAGTAGTTTGGGAGAGAACATTCTAATCTAGAGCATTGTTAAGAGGGTCATTAATTAATCCTGGGAAGCAATAAATTTTGGAAGAATATGGAAAGCTGGTAAAATGAGAGAGGTTGATTAATTCTTGGTAGGGGAAAAGAGTTTTAAATATCCTCTGTCTTTAGCCACATTTTTTCACTATATTAAACATATGCTGTAAAGTTAAAACCTATAATTTAGTGAAACGATGTGTGTGTCAGATGTTATAACATTATCTCTGCCTACTTTCATATATTTCAAAAGAACTGCAATTTTTATTATATCATTTGCAAATTCTTAAAAAATCTCGTGATGCATATGCATTATCAATCACATGCCAGAGAAAACAAACCTACTGTACAAGGTCATGCCAAAATTTTGATTAATAGACCATAAATTTTTAAGTGCACTTATTGAGAAAGACATCTGAAAAACCCAAATTTAGCAGAGCTCATGTTTAAAATCATTTGGCCACATCTTTCTTTTGAAAAGGAAGTTTTGCACTGATGTTTATATTGATTTATAATGCCAAATGATATGTCATTTTTAATTCTTACAATTTTAAGCTAAATAGCTTATATTTTACCTTTGTTCCTAAAACAAAAATGCATGCAAAGATAAATGAATCAAAAGATGAACTCAAGAAATCAAATGAGCATTACTTAGGAGACCCAATGACATGTAAACTGTTAGGTACTGAAGTAATAAACTTCTACACGCTAAGAAACACTGAAGTAACGTGCACTTTTGTAGAAAAGGAACCATATTTTCACTCTCAAAATGAAAACACCTGTTTCCTATATATCCTCCCAGCAATATCTCATGTGGATATAAATGTATATTCATGTGTAAGACCTTATTTTACACACCTGTTGTGCATCCTAATTTTTTGTGCCCTTTGAGTTCATTCCATACCTGACTTAACGCAACTTGAGATTCTTGTTTTTGTGTCTTCATTTTCATTTCGTTAAAACGAAAACCTTTTATTTTCCTTTTTTATTTCTTCTTTGATCCATGGGTTATTTTGAAGTATTTTATCTAGTTTCTGAATATTTGGGGATTGTCTAGAGTGTTTTCTGTTGTTGATTCTAGTTTAATTCCATTATGTTCTGAGAATATACTCGGTTTGACTCGAAACTGCTTAAATTTATTGTCATACTTTATGACTCAGAATATGGTCTGTAAATGTTCTGTATGCACCTGTGGAGAATGTTTATTTTGCTATCATTAGGTGCGGTGGTCTACAAATATCAGTCAGGTCAAGTTAGTCGATGTGTTGCTCAAAATATCTATAACTTGCTGAATTTGTCCACCTGCCATACCAATTATTGAGACAGAAAGAGAAAGATTGAAATCTCTAAATATAATAGAAAAATGTTTATTTCTCCTTGCAGTCCTATCAATTTTTGCTTCATGTATTTTGTGGCTCTATTAGAAGGTCCATTAATATTAATATAGTTATTCACATTTCTTTTTACTCATGTTAACATGGTATATATTTTCCCATCCTTTCATGTTTAACCAATTTGTCTCTTTCTATTTAAAATGTATTTCTTGTGGTAGCATAAAGTTGGGTCTTGCTCTTTTATCCAATCACAAATCTGTCTTTAAATTGCAGTGTTTAAACAATACACAGTTGAAATGATAATTAATATTGCTAGGTTGAAATCTATGATTTTGCTGTTTGTTTTCCATTTGTCCCATCTGTTCTTTGTTTCCTTTATCCTTTTTTCTACTTCTTTTGAATTTATTAAGTAACTTTTAAATAATTCCATATTATCTGTTATACGAGCATATTAGTTTTAACGCTTTGATTTACTACTTTGGTGGTTCCTTTAGGTTTTATAGCAAAAAATTAGATTTTCAGACCCTAGCCTCGAATGATTTTACACTACTTTAGATATAGAGTAAGAATCTTGTGATAATATATTTCCATTTCTTATATCCTAGATTTTATTGTTTCACACCTTTTACTTTTATATGTTATAAACCCACAATGCATTAATAGTCAATTATTGTTTAAACAGTCAATTTTTTATAACAATTTTTTAGATATAATTGACATGGCATATAACTTTTCTAGTTAAAGTGTTCCCCTACCCCTACATACTGTTTCTTTGAATTCTGGACATTTTATATAAATGCCATTTTTCATATCATATAAATAAAATAACATTCTAGAATGTTCATATAAATGGAATCATACTATATGTGGTCTTTTGTGAATGTCTTCTTTCAGTTAACATAACATTGAAAATATTAAGAAAAAAAGAAAATCAAACACGAACACCACAAATATTCTTTTTTTTTTTTTTGAGGAATGTTAACCCTGAGCTAACATCTGTGCCCATCTTCTTCTCTTTTATATGTGGGACACCTGTCACAGCATGGCTCCATAAGTCGTGCATATGTCCCCCCTGGGGATCCGAACCAGCGAACCCTGGAGCGCCAAAACAGAACACATGAACTTAATGGGCATACCACCAGGCTGGCGCCACCACAAATATTCTTTAAAAATAAAATAACAATTTGAAAAAGATGGAACCCAGAAATTCCACTCCTAGATGTATTAAAAGAGAAATGAAAACACGTCCACACAAAAACTTGCACATGAATGTTTATAGTAACATTATTGATAATACCCATAAAAGGGGGAACCTTCTGGGGAGAAGTGAGTCATATGATAACTCTGCATTTAGCACTTAGAGGTACTGCCATACTGGTTTCAAAAGTGGCTGTGCCATTTTACATTCTGAGCAGAAATGTATGAGGGTTCCAATTTCTTCACATCATTGCCAACATTTGTTATTGTGTTTTTCGCTTTTGATTATAGCCATCCTATTATGTGTGAATCGGCTTCTAATTGTGGTCTTGATTTGCATTTCCCTAAGGCTGAGCATCTTTCCAAGTGCCTATTGGTCATTTGTACATAACCTTAGGGAAAACATGTATTCCAATTTGAATCTTTTTTGTGTAAATATCTAGTTGTTCCAGCACAATTTGTTGAAAAGACTATACTCTCCCTGTTGAATTGTCTTTGAACTCCTGTCGAAAATCAATTGACCATCAGTCAGCATAAGGGTTTAATTCTGAACTATTAGTTTTATTCCTTTGATGTCTATCCTTATGCCAGTCATACTCTGTCTTGATTACTGTAGCTTTGCAGTAAGTTTTGAAACCAGGAATTGTGAGTCCTCCCACTTTGTTCTTTTTCGGAGTTGTTTTGACTATTCTGGGTCTCTTGCAATTCCATATGAATTTTAGAATCCAATCAGTTTCTACAAAGTAGTCAGCTGGAATTCTGAATAGGATTGTCTTGAATCTGTAGATTAGTTTGGGAAGTACTGCCATTTTAACAATGTTAATTCTTCTGATCCATAAATATGTGATATTTATTCATCTATTTAGATCCTTTCAATTTCTTTCAACAATACTTTGTAGTTTTCAGAGTATAAGTTTTGTGCACCTTTGTTAAATTTATTCCTAAGTATTTTATTATTTTTGATGCTACTATGAATGGAAGTTTTCTTAGTTTCATTTTTGGATTATTAATTGTTCTGAAATAGGAATACGATTGATTTCTGTACATTGATCTTGTATCCTGCAATCTTGCTGAACTCATAAATTATAATAATTTTTTACTAGATTCCTCAGGAGTTTTCTATATACAAGATGATCATGTCATTTGTGAATAGTAATTGCTTGTTTTTCCTTCCCAATGTGGATGTTTTTTATTTATTTTTTCTAATTGCCTGGGCTATAACCTCTAGAACAATATGGAATAGAAGTGGTAAGAATAGACATCTTTGTCTTGTTCCTCATGTTGAGGGGAAGGCATTCAGTCTTTTACCACTAAGTATGATGTTAGCTGTGAGCTTTTCATAGATGTCCTTTATCAGGATGAGAAAGTTTCCTTCTACTCCTAGTTTGTTGAGTATTTTTATCAGGAAACCATGTTAGATTTTGTCAAATTCTGTTTATGTATCTGTGGAGATTATTATATGATTTCCTGTTTTTATTCTACTGATAAGATGTACTATATTAAATGAGTTTTGGATGTTAAGACAACCTGCATTTTAGGATAAATTGCACTTAGCCGTAGTACATAATTCTTTTTATATATTAGTGGATTTCATTTGCTAATACTTTGCTGAGGATTTTTGCATCCAAACTCATAAGAGATATTGGTCTGTAGTTTTCTTCTGATGCCTTTGTCTGATTATGGTATCACTTAATATGAGTTTCATAAAATAAGTTAGGAGGTATTCTTTCTCTTCAATTTTTTGGAAGAGTTTGTGAAGAATTGGTATTAATTCTTCTTTAAATGTCTGATAGAATTCAGTGGTGAAGTCATCTAGGCCTGGGATTTTCTTGGGGTTAGATCTTTGCTTACTAATATGATCTCTTCACTTATAGGTCTATTTAGATTTTCTCTTTCTTCTTAAGTCACTTTCAATTTATTTCTTTCTATGGATTAACATATTTCACCTCAATTATCTAATTTGTTGACATATAATTTTTCTGAGTATGCCTTTATAATACTCTTTAAAGTTGGCAATAATGTCTACCTCTTCCATTACTGATTCAAGTAATTTAAGTCTTCTTTTTTCATCTTTCTTGGTAAATCTAGCTAAATATTTGTTAACGTTGTTTATCTTTTTGGAAAAACAGTTTATAGTTTCATGGATTTTTCTCTACTATTTTTCTATTTTGTATTTCATTCATTTCTGTTCTAATCTTTATTATATCTTTCCTCCTGCTTTCTTCGTATTTGTCTTGCTTTATATAGACAGTTTAGGGGGACAGTTTGGTTATTGATTTGAGTTGTTTCTTCTTTTGTGTTATGCATTCACAATTATAAATTTCCCTCTAAGCACTGACTTCACTGCATCCCCTAACTTTTGGTATGTTGTCACTTCATTTTTATCTCAAAATATTTTCTGATTTCTCTTTTGGTTTCTTCTTTGATGCATTGGTTCACTAGGAATATGTTGCTTAATTTCCACAGATACGTAAATTTCCAAAATCTTTTCCTGCTGTTGATTTTAAGTTAACTTCAATTGTAGTCAGAGAACATACTCTGTATTGTTTCTTTTTTAAAAAAAAATGTATTGAGTTTTATTTTATGGCATAGCATATAGGATATATTGTAGAATAAGATTTCACATGCACATGAGAAGAATGTATATTCTGTTGTTGTTGGGTAGAGTGTTTTATGGATGTCTGTTAAGTTGGTTTATAGTATTATTCATCATCTATTTCTTTGTTGGTTTTCTGTTTAATTGCTGTATCTAATATTAAAGCTATACTATTGAAGCTTCTGATTAGTATTGTTGAATTGCTTATTTCTCTCATCCTTTCTGTCCATTTTTGCTTCATGTATTTTGAAGCTTTGTTATTTGGAGCATATATGTTTATAATTATTATATTTTCCTTATGGATTAACTTTTTATTATTATAAAATGGTCATTTTCTCTAGTAACATTTTTTTTGTTTGAAAGTTTATTTTGTCTGATATTACATAGTCACTCTAACTTTTGTATGCTTGCTGTTTCCATATTTTTTTTATCCTTTTACTTTCAATGTATCTATGTCTTTGAATCTAAAATGTGCCTCCTTTAGACAACACATAGTTGGACCATGCTTTTATTTTTATTGTCGGATAATCTCTGACTTCTGATTGAATTGTTTAATTCATTCACATATAATGTTGTTTTAGATATAGCTGGATTTAGTATCTGACATTTTACTTACTGTTTTCTATATGTCTCGTGACTTTTTGTTTCCTTTATTCCTCCTTTACTGCTTTCCTTTGCATTGAGTATTTTCTAATATTCTATTTTAACTTTTTTATGCTTTTTTCACTATATTTTTTCATTGTTTTTAGTGGTTGCTCTAGGATTTACTATATCCATCTTGTCAGAATCAGCTTCAGATTTATACTACTGCAATTCTGTATATATTTACATTAATAGGCTTAATATGAATAACAATAATACCACATATAAAGCAATATTCTATATAGCTCTATTCCCTTGTTACTCCTATATAGTTCTATTTTCTCCTCTCTCTTTTTTTTTTTTTGAGGCATGTTACAAACCTGAAAATACATTTTTATAATTATTACTTTAGCCTTTATAGTTGTGTCTTTTGCCCTTTAAAGCTTTACACTCACTCACCTTCTTTGCATTGTTATTGGAAAATATATTACACACAAGTTACATTTCTATATGTAATAGGTTTAAAAATATATTCTATACATATTATTTTATACAATTACTTTTTAAATCAGTTAAGTGAAGGAAAATAAAATTATACCTTTTTGTGTCTTTTATAATTGTGTGATTACCTTGAACTATTGTTGTAATTACCTTGTTTCCTTGCGCAGATTAGAGTTAATATTTCGGTCACTCTTCTTCATATGGAAGAAATTCTTTTACTTTATCTTTTACGGCAGGTCTGCTAACAATGATTTCTCTTAGTGTTTGTTTATCTAGAAAAGTCTTTATTTACCCTCTATTTTTGATAGATAGCTTTGTGGGATGTAGGAATCTTGGTTGACTGTTTCTTTCTTTCTCTGAGCACTCTGAATATGTTGTCTCACTGCCCTTTGGCATTTTTTTTTTTTTTTTGAGGAAGATTAGTCCTGAGCTAACATCTGCTGCCAACTTTCCTCTTTTTGCTGAGGAAGACTGGCCCTGACATAACATCCGTGCTCATCTTTCTCTACTTTATATGTGGGATGCCTGCCACAGCATGGCTTGACAGGCAGTGCATAGTCTGCACCCAGGATCCAAACTGAAGATCGCTGAGGGGCCAAAGTGGAACATTTGAAGTTAACCGCTGTGCCACCCAGCTGGTCCCTGACATTTATTTTTTTATTTTTCTGCTGAGAAGTCAGCTGCTAATTTTATTGAGTTTCCCCTTGTAAGTGATGCATGGTTTTCTCCTGCTGCTTTCAAGATTTTTTTCCTTAGCATTACTTTTCAGCATTTTTACTATAATGTGTGTTTGTGGGTCTCTGCATTTATCCTACTTGGAATTTGTTGAACTCTCTGGATGTGTAGGTTATTTCTATTCAATAAATTAAATGTGAGAAATTGTCAGTCATTATTTATTTGAATATTTTTTCTTCTCCTTTCTCTCTTTTCCTTCTAGTACTCCCATCGCATGTATGTTGGTGCTTTTAATGGTGACTCACACTACTCTGAGGCTCTGTTTATTTTTCTTCATTTTTTTCCCTCTGTCTTTTCACTTGCACAATGTCCTCTTTTTTTCTTTTTTGAAACAATATATCTTCAAGTTGGCTAATTCCTTCTTCTGCCTGTTCAAATGTACTGTTGAGACTTTCTTATGAAGTTTTATTTGTTTGCTTTTAACTCCACAATTCCATTTCAATCTTTTTTTATATAACTTCTATTTCTTTATTGCTAGTCTCTATTTGATGACCCATTGCCTTCATAGATTCTTTTACTTTTTAATCATGTTTGTTCTATGAACATAGTTATAATGACTACTTTGAAATCTTTTTCTGTTAAATCTGATGTCTTTTCTCTCTCAGAGACAGTCCCTGTTGTCTCCCGGTTTTTCTATATTCTGAGTCACACTTTCCTGCTTTTTTGACTGTGATATAATTTTGTTATTCAAAACTGGATATTTTAGAGAATCTATTGTTGCAACCCTTGGTCTGATCCCCCATAATTTGAGGCATGTTATTGTTATTTTTTTGTTTATTTAATTCATGGCTGGATTATGTTAATGAAGTCTATTTCCCATCCCCAAAAGTACTAAATCACTGATATTGCTCTTCTGGGAGAAGCAGCTTCTGGGACACAAACTAATCCAATTAAAGTGTGGCTCCTGTGAAGGGATAGTTTCTGAGGTCAGTGTTTGATTTTTGTTGTGACCCCAGGAGGTTTTCTCCCAGCTATTTTATTCCCCAGTTCTCTCCTGCAAACTAGCCAGCCTATCATCTAAGACGTATTTTATTAGATCCACAAATCTTCTCCCAATTGCCTTTCACCACAATCTCCAATGTTCCTGAGGGCAACCCTAGGCTTAAATATGCCCAAACTCTCTGGCAAATGAATCAGTTGTTTTGGGAAGAGATTAGGAGCTATCTGTTTTATGGCCTGCTTCTTCCCCGAACCCCGACCCATCTCTCAGGCAAAGTGTCTGAGCCAGGACTCAGGTGCTGAGGATGAGGATAATGGCAAACTTTTCCTGAATGACACTTCAATTCCTGGAGCCAAACACCTGGAGGGGGAGGGTAGTAGCCTAAAATCCTCTCACCTTGTCTCTCCTGGCATCAAACCACCACCTCATGAGTCAGGCAAGGGCTATTGTGACCCTGGTATTCTGAGCATATCATGTCCAGGGTAGAGCCACTGTTCCAAACGTGGGGTTAATTGAAAGGAAGCCCCAATCTCTCAATTGTACTTGTCAGGAACATAGCCTCGGCAATAAGCCAATGTGGGCGTAATGAGAAATGCTGAAATTCTATTCCCCCAAGAAAAAGAGCTCCTGGCTGGGAGCTGAGAGGAGAGGATTGGTTGTGTTCTTTGTTGCAGTAATCTGGAGTAAAGTCTCCACCTCAATGAGCTGAAAGCATAGGCAGGGAACGGTATTGGTTCAATACCATAGACTCTTCACTTTCTTACTCAATTTTCATAGATTTTCTGGCATAGATATTCCTTTATTTGCTGCTTGCCCTTAGGACCATTTGCAGAGGCTTTGAATTTTTTTTTCACAATTTTCACCAATTTCAGTGGGAAGCAAGTTGACGAAACTCCTCAAACTGTCATGCCTGAAGTTGATGTCTGATGGTGTTTGGTTTCTAAGAACATTTAACATAATTAAATATTTCTGTTGTCCTTCAATGTACCTCTATGGTTACAAAATAAAAATATCAGTGTTACAATTAACAATTAAATTACTAGACATAGTTTTTTATCCGTTTGCAGCATTTTTTTTCTATTCTTATCAGACCATAGATGTACAGTCAAAATATTACTCTTTAAAAAACTTGAAGTAACTTTTTTCTTTGTGAGGTCAGGTCTTCAATTTGTTAAGTTTGTTTAATTTTATGACTGTTTTCCTTTTAGTTTTTAGAGTTGGCTATTTTATTATTATTCTTTATAATTTAATTTTTGATCTTTAATTATGTAAAATGTCTACAAAATCAGAAAACTAAAACTATATAAAAAAGCACTTTCACATTAATTCCATTCCTTCCCCATCTTTCCTAATCCCCCTTTACACATATCGTAAACATATCTTTTAGTTTGGATTTAAATATATGCATTCTTGTTCACATTCTTTCCTCCTTTGTATCCTTAAGAAGACATAGCATAAACACTCTTTGAACATAGCTTATTTTACTTAATATATGGAGGTCACTATAAAAAGATTTTTAAAAGTTTAAAAAGGACATCTTTACTTCTTGGTATTACTCTATATTTCTATGTTAGCTGTACTACGACATCTTCAACGAGTACCCTATTTATGAATATTTGGGTTGTAATAGTCTTTATTGTTAGCCAGCCGTGGTGGTCTAGTGGTTAAGATTCGGGGCCCTCACTGCTGTGGCCTGGGTTCATGTCCCTGTCAGGGAAGGAGAGGGGCTACCCAAGAGTCTTTCCCTCCACAGTTCATTTCCTTCACAGCATAATGGCTCTTACCATGTGGAGGACCTTTCTGATGTTGTTTTCATTGTTCTGGTTGAACTTATCTCACTTTTCTATGTCCTTTTAATTCCCTAACTATGCTTTTTATTCAGTTTCTTTACAGATCTTCTTTCTTTTTTAAAATTTCCTATCAAAATGTCTTAGCAATGCACAGGTAGAGCATTTAGCTGGAGTGGGGTGTGCCAGGGGCTAATTTTCACCTTGGGTATGTCAGTTCTGTGGAATATATCCGGAGCTGCATCAGGATTCTCTCTGAAGCATTTCCCTGCTTACCTTTTTCAGCCTCATCTCTGCTGTGTGACTGTGTGAACACATGGGCTTCCATGCTCTTTTCTTATACCAAATAGAGTAAAAAGTGAGTGAAAAATCGTTCTGAACAGACAAGCACACAATGTGCTGGGTTAAATGAGTTTAGTGACTTTTAATGCCATTTCTATTATATCGAAATAGGCTTGGCACTGGGGACATCCTTTGCTTAGAAAAGACTGAGAGAACGGGGGTGTCCGTGTATTTTCATCTGAGCAGAGGGAGCCTTGCTGAATGCAGAGCATCATCACAGGGAACTGTTAACTGAAGATTAAGCTCTGACAATCAAGCTGCTTGCCAATAAATTTCAAAGCCATCTATGCAAGTCATTCAATAACAGCAGACTTGCAAAGCAATTAAAGTCAGCCCTTCCTGTTTAATTTCCACAAAATGGGGCTGGACTGCCTGAGCTTTCATTTACTGTGAAATAGTAAATGAAATGAGCCAAGAATATGCTGAAGGCCTGATGAACACCTGGTGCCCTCTCACTGATTCCTTTTTTTTCTTTTTAAACCAAGGGTGGGAGTGGACAAAATCTTACTAGCAGAAAAATTAGAATGGGAGAACCTGATTAATCAGAGTCACTGTTTTAAAGTAAATCAAATATTTGTTTTATCATTTATAACCACTTTCTTTTGAGTTATTTTTGTTCTTACTGATTCTAAAGCAACATTAGAGACATATTTATATGTAGCAGAGTAAGTAAATAACTGCTTTGTCAGACATAATGTAAATTTACCTGCATAATCCTCATCCTCCCCTCACCCAATGTGGGTGTTTCTATGCCAGGGTTTAGTACGTCTTGCCACTAGAAAGTTTTCTGGAGAAACAGGGTTGAAGTGGGGGTGAGATCTGGTAAATTTTATTTAAGCCTGTAATTCTGGATCTGGGACTGATTTATACTAATTGTTTTAGAGGGTAAATTATTTCACAAATAAACATTTTGCTGCACATCTTCTGAGGTTTACTTTTCATACTTCTATACTTATAATATACATATACATATAGTCCAGTTGTTAAAAGCATGGACTTTCTGGGCCAGCCCTGTGGCACAGGAGTTAAGTTCACACGTTCTGCTTCTTGGTGGCCCAGGGTTCGTTGGTTGGGATCCCGGGTGCAGACATGGCACTGCTTGGCAAAAGCCATGCTGTGGTAGGCAACCCACGTATAAAGTGGAGGAAGATGGGCATGGATGTTCGTTCAGGGCCAGTCTTCCTCAGCAAAAAAAGGAAGATTGTCAGTAGTTAGCTCAGGGCTAATCTTCCTCAAAAAAAAAAAAAAGAAAAAGAAAAAGCATGGACTTTCTCATTAAATAGATTTTTGTGTCAGTATTGACTTTTCTACTAACTGGGTAATCTTTTGATTTTGCACATAAAACTTAGTCTTGAGAGTCATTGTGCCTATCTTCGAATTGGTGATAACATTAACACCATAAATAAATGAGATAATGCTTATAAAAGAGCCCTCAATTCAATATCTATTGTAGTTAGTCCTAAGTGTCTATTATTTGTGATTAACCTCTACATACATACACCTACGTATTTTATAAAAATGGAATCATGCTATATATACTGTTTTATGATCTACTGTTTTTATTTAACAATATATTGTAGATCTTTCAGAATAACGTGAACGTACAGTGCATAGCATAATAAATTTTATTACTCATCACAGCTTTTAGTGCCTTCCCAGTATTTCCACGTATGAATGCACCCTAAATTATTTAACAATCTTCTGGGGATGGATGCCTTTGATATTTCAATTTCTTCCTTCAATAAAAATGCTTCAGTGAATGAACTTTGACCTAAATCTTTGCAATTTTTTCTTTATTTTCCAAGTATACAATGATAAAAGAATAATGTTCAGGTAAAAGTTTCTATTCAAAAGCTAAAAGTTTTCTACACATTTTCATTTGCCCTTCAAAACTGTTAAAGAGTTAATCTCAATATGAATTCCAAAATTAGTTTTTTACCTTATTGCAACTGTATCTGGAGAGCTATATTTTGAACAAAACCTGTAATGCATTTCCGAATCTGAAACTACAATTAGGTAAGGAAATTCTGCTAAGAAGTTAATATTGCATAGAGGAATTAAAATGGTAACCTTTCTGAAGTATTCATATTTCATATTTTTCTAGAATTATGAGTACATCATTTTAAATCAAGGAATCATTAAAAGTAAATGATAATATCCTAACTTTTCTCTTTGAATAGTTAACTATTTGTTAATAGGTAGAGAAAATAAGCCTGCAGATTGGTAAAATATTGAGTATATCTTAAAAATAATGAATTATCTATTAAGTTAGTGACAGAGTGAAGGAAACATTGTGGAGAAGGACGAGTTAGGAGACAATTGCTCAGAAACATGTGAGTCCCTGGTGATGTAGGCTGAAATTACGGCATTATTGGTGAGTATGTTGAGGAAGAGACAGATAATTGATATGTTAAGGGGGCAGTTACGAACCTTGGTTATCAACTTAACGTGGAGGCTGAGGTCAAGAGAGCGGTTGAACGTTTCCAGAATGGGCCTGCCATCTCTATTCTCAGAAACCACTGTGTGTACCTCTATCTCTACACTTAAAACATCACATTTTTGAAATTATCTATTCATACTTACGTTTCCCACTAGACTATATGAAATCATATGGACATTCCATATTTAATCATATTTGCATTTTTGACATCTAGCACTTACTTTCTGTTTTGAAATGAACTGAAACAAATTGAATGAGGAGCCAGCCTGGTGGTGTAGTGGTTGAATTTGGCTTCCTCCGCTTCGGTGGCCCAGGTTCATGTGTTGGAATCCCAGGTGCGGACCTACAACACTGGTCAGCCATGCTGTGGTGACAACCCATACACAAAATGCAGAAAGACTGGCACAGATGCTAGCTCAGGGCAAATCTTTCTCAGCAAAAGTAAATAAATAAATAAATAAATGAATAAACAAACAAACTGAATGGTTCTCTAAACTACAGATTCAAGAACTATGGTACTAATAATATATTTATATTACTGTAGAATTGTATAAATACTATTTGTGACTAAAGATTTTGAGAAAATATAATAGATTGTGAGTATGGTTGTAAAGGAACAGGGTATAGGGAAAGACTATTAAATTTGTTACCAAGATATATGTTTCAAGCTTCATCAGTTCCGTAGTTAAACATTGGCCATCCTTGATCTCTACCTTCTTATAGAGTTGCTAATTTGAGGCTTGACTTTTATAGTTTTAAGAAATAATGTACATTTCTAAAGGTGCTATACATAATAAGTAATCATAAAATGAAAAGCTAAATTTCACATATATATAATACCTTGAATGAGATACAATATAGAACATCTATCTGACAAATTCTCAGGTTATAAACAAAGAATTAGAGTATAAAATCTGGTCAAGACAATGTGTCTAAAAATAAACACAAGGATAGAGTCTGTGTTGTAACATCAGAATATGGAAAGGCATCTACAATTTGTACAAAGCCTATCATTTAATCTTATAGTTTATAATTTAATGATAATTAATCATTTAATTTGATCGCTTTTCTTATATGTATTAAAATTATATTTGGCTATGACCCAAGAGCAATCCAAAGTAATGGTGACTTCAACAATATATGAGTTTATTTGCTTCTTATGTACAAGTCTAGAAGTTGTCAATCACAGGTGGAATGCTGGCTCTGTTCTACATTGTCCTCAGGGACCTGGGCTCGTTCTAGCTTTCCACCATCTCTAGGATGTGCCTTAATCTTCATGGTCCAAGATGTAGCCCCTACCATTATGATTATGTTTCAAGAATCAAGAAAAAAATAGGAGATGAAGTTTCAAAAGGAAAACATCAGTTGATCTTTAACTAAACCTCATAAAAACCTGTCATATTACCTTTATCCTGTCACATAGATATCTTTGTATAATATAAAACTTGACACTGAGTCAAGATAGTCACATGGCTATAGTCACATGTGAACAGATGAACTTCTGCTCTGTAAGCAGATGAACTTTCTATTAACAGAAGATGTGAGGAACAGGTACAGCAGTACAACTGTTCAACTGATTTTCAGAATCTCACTCTTTGGATACTCCCATAGTTATGTGCAGCATTCTTTGCACACATAGAGTGTACTTAGTACTTTAGGAGAAAAGAAATACCAATAAAAACTCATCTAGTTTCTGCCTCCAGCTCAAAGCTCAAAGTTTTTGGGAACCACGCATTTCTTTCTGTTAGGTGTGAATGTGGTTTCTCGTGGTCCAGAGACCTCAAACTAAAGGACAAGATATCTGCTTTCTACCACTCCCATCCTATCCAGGCTGTGCTGGGTACTAGGAGGGTAAGAATAAGATAACAGCAATTAAAACTTCCACCTGGAAAATAAGATAAGCAACTAGCATTCACTGTCTACAAAAATTATCACATCTTGTTGAGCAGAAATAGAAATATGTTTTTTTGTGGTGTACGATTTATTTCGTGAGTTCATCCAAAGCTGCCAGTCCTACTCTGTGGGAAAAATCATCTTATTCATTGCGTGCAATAATTTCTGGCTCACTTTTTTGGGTAATTCCTCCATGCCTTTTACCTTTATAGGTAAGACTGAAGGTATCATTGGAGAGTATCTACTGCTGCAGTTTTGACAGCTTTAACAGTCTCATTTCCACTGGTGCAAAATGAGCCTCCAAGAGTTGCGTTATAAGTTTAAATGCAGACTTTTATCAACCAGGACTATGGTATCTTTGGCAATATAATTCTCCTCAGATCTTAGAAACCATACTTGCAAGTAAGCACAGCCAAAAATCTTGCCTAGACCTAGTTCAAAGCTTTACATTTCTTATCTTTTTCCTTTTGCCATCAGTGGTAAGGCAGCATTTTTAACCTCATCTTTGCTACTGGCCTCATCTCTCTCTGACAGAGAGATACCAAGTGAAAACTTCTTGAGAAAAAAACCTGGGGCAATGGTCATCTCCTGCTAAGGATTCCTCTTTCCTGTTATTGTTTTTAAGTGTGCTGCACTTTGGAATCCAGAGGCAATGAAACTTTTCAATTCTCCAAGATTCCAGATTTGTTGTACTCTCCATCAGGTTAGATTCTAGGCAGCAGCTTCTTCCTTGGCAAAGTTATATACTCTTCCACCTCTTTTTTCAGATAAATTGGTTCTAACCTGAGTTTTAAAAACAAAACAAAACAAAAAAGGTCATCATTTCCAGCTGCCCAATTCTACTTCAGTTAGAATAATGTTAAATTCAAATGATGAAAAAAACAGTACTTGAAACAAGAGACAATATGTTTTTCTCTCTTTCATAAACAGAGTCTGGAGGTAAGTGATCAGGGCAAGGATGGAGCCTCGAATCCATGAAGTCCTCAAGAATCCAGACTTCATGCAGCATTTTTTAGGAATAATTTAATCTTGGTCCTCACCAACGATTAAGGATACCTTCTCATCACATCCATGATCCATGCAGCAAGATGTAAGAAACAGTGTTAAAATGTGAGCCAAGAGCATGTAGGAAATGTCTCAAGTAAATTTCTCATAAGCTGATATTTCATGTGTCTGAGAACATTCCACTGGCCAGAATATAGTCATATGGCCTCACATAGATGTAGTGGAGGTTGGTAAATGTAGTCTTTGCTCTCCCTCACCACATCCAGGTTAAACTTTCTTACCATTGTGGGAAGAAAGAAACGATACTGTGGAAGAAAGCTGCTCTGCAGTGTTATATAAATTATCAATGCCACCAACCAGTTTTCTTCTGATGGCCAATCATTCTTTTATTTATCCAGTATATTCTGAATTGTGAGGTTTAATTAGTCAATTATTTGCAAACAAAATTGTGCATCATTAGACGTATATACATAAATAAAAGCAATAATTTCATTTCTAAGCCAATAGCCTATTCTTGTAAGCATCAATTACCCTATCTTCTGAAAAACAAAACCAAAGCAAAACAAAAGCCTTTTTTCCCCCCTCACTGAAATGACACAATTTCTTTATTTGGTCTGTATTTGGACAAGAAGACTATTGGAAACCAGCCTGAGGCATTTCATCTTCCATATGATTGATCAACTCCCATTTTCTATTTTTCCTAACTCTGCCCTTAAACCCCGATGCATTTCATCATCCTGGACACCGTATAGCACTCCCCATCTTCTCACTTTCTGACTGATATTGCTCAACAGGACAGATTCCCTGCTGTTATCTTTTTACAGGAACACCTATTACTGTGCTAGGAAGGGCAGGATGTACGAATCTTATTTTCTCTACTTTCACTTCTGAACAGGTTAGAGAATATCATTGAACGATTTCTAATATGAAGAACACTTGACATTTTCCTCATTTTTAAACTGGCCGTCATTTCTAATATTTCTATCATGAGTTTAGATCTGTCAGAGACTTTCAAAAAGAAGTTTAGTAGAAAAAACTAAAAACTTAGAGAACTCTTGTTTAGTGCTTCCAAAAAGTTATGCAGTATAATAGAATAAAATTAAACTAAGCAAATTTTCACTGTAAGTGTCAAGTAGAAATCACTAACACCAAGCATAAGCTGGAAAACTAAGGGACCTATATTATCAGTCATGCTATCTGAGGAACAATCTGTCTGGAACTGGGAAAATTGTTCCCATGCTCAGATCAGTATTTGGAACACATTTAACCAAATTTTAGCTCAAACGACTGAAATTCATTTTCAGCTCAACTGTTTCTAAAACTATTAGGTATCGTGAAAAACACTAGAGTAAAACTTTTGGTTTCAGTGATATTGTGTGTCTCCTTCCATCCTGACACATCCTACACGTTATGTGCTTTTGCATAGAGTAAAAAGAATATACTAGTGGACTAAAATTGTTACAAAAATTTCTTTTTCTGCTTTAAAATTATCTTTATAGGGACAGGCCCCCAGGGCCGAGTGGTTAAGTTCACACGCTCTGCTTCCATGACCCAGGGTTTCTCTGGTTTGAATCCTGGGCATGGACGTGGCACCACTCATCAGGCCATACTGAGGAAGCATCCCACACGCCACAACTAGAAGGACCCACAAATAAAAATGCACAACTATGTGCGGGGAGGCTTTGGGGAGATAAGGAAAAACAAAATCTTAAAAAAAAAAATATTATCTTTATGTCTTTCTTGGTTAAAAGGGAGAGATTTTTCTTGGAATGAGGTTTGCAATATATTTTTTACCAATATTATCCTATTATTTCAGACTTTTATCTTTTATGATATTATTATCAAGCTTACATTGCCATTGAGCATTGTTTTCTGAAGAGCCAGAAGTATTTACTTCGCATATAAATTAAGGATGCTTATATAATCAGAAATAAATATTTAATACTTTAATCTGTTACCCTTTGTAATAAATAGTCTATAGTATTGACATAACTTAGATAACTTTATTTTATTTTATTTTATTTTTTTTTTTTTTAAAGATCGGCACCTGAGCTAACAACTGTTGCCAATATTTTTTTTTCTGCTTTTTCTTCCCAAATCCCCCCAGTACATAGTTGCATATTTTTTTTAGCTATGGCATGTGGGAAGCCGCCTCAGCATGGTCTGAGAGCGGTGCCATGTCCGCACCCAGGATCTGAATTGGTGAAACCCTGGGCTGCCGAAGCGAAATGCATGAACTTAACCACTCGGCCATGGGGCCGGCCCCTAGATAGCTTTATTTTTATGTATCTGCAATATACCCTATAAAATTATAATAATCATACCTGGCGTTTGAACATATTATAATTATCATCTTATTTATATACTTTCAAAATACACATAAAATACAAGTGGACAATTTCATCTTCATTGTATTAGCTGGAGACAGCTTTTTATGAATCCTTCTTTATATACTTTTATTTTACTTTATTTTATTAGGTGAGGAAGATTTGCCCTGAACTAACACCTGTTGTCTTCCTCTTTTTCTGCTTAAAGAAAGTTAGCCCTGAGCTAAGATCTGTGCCAGTCTTCCTCTATTTTGTATGTGGGATGGCTCACAGCATGACTGATGAGTGGTGTAGGTCCACACCCAGGATCCAAACCCGCAAACCCAGGCCACCAAAGTGAAGTGCGCCAAACTTAACCACTATGCCACAGGGCTGGCACCCATGAATCTTGCTTTATATATTTTTAACCATAGAATAATAACTCTTCTGTATAGAATCACATTCAGACAGAAAGGTATTTTCTTAAGGCTTCAATTTTGTGTGCTTTAATAAGGTAGGTTGTACAGGAATTTCTTCATAGGCCACATTCAGATTCATGAGATTGACTGACTAATGGATACAGGAAATCTGTTCTGACAGGACTTCTGTAAAGTAAGACCTTGAAATTAGTTGTTTTAAAGATGCAACCCAGAGTACCCCTCCTCAGGTACTAAGATACAGAGAAGATAACACAATTAAGAGGAGTCTTCAGGAATAGGGTTCATATGTTGTTTATCTTTATATTCCTGCTTTAAATTTTAGCTCAGTGCCTAAAATTTAGTGGTACCTCATTAAGTGTTTGATGACAGTACAAATGAATCAGTGTGTGTGTGGTGTTTGAACATGTGAACAAAGGTACATATGTAATTTATTATAAGACACGTTACCCAGATGTGATTCTTAGTCAACTACTAATCTCTCCATTATAGGAGTGAGTAAAATTTTCGCTTCTGGGCTGGGGATGAACTTCAGCCTTGGTCCTGGTCATACTTCTAACATTTGGACTGAAATCATTTATTTCCAGCCTTGCGTTTATTCTCATCCAGATAGTTATCTTTTCTGTATAAAAATTTTTCCAGGAGAATTGTACAAAACAGAAGATCTTCAGAAAATCTAAATGTCAGTATGCAAAGCTCTAATTGTTCTCTTTGCGAGTGTCGATAGGCTTGCTGTTACGCTTTTCTTATCTCTTTATATTTTGCACATTTGTCTCTACTAACTTAGAAAATCTGTCTACTTTTCATCTTGGACACATTGTACTTAGTACACTCCATTAATATATATGGGGATTAGTTTCCTCAATGCGAAAATAACAATAAATTTTGCTATCGTGAACTTTCTTATCATCCCTTTGGCAACCATTTTTCAAAGCTCTTTTTTTCTCCTTGGTCATGAGTATCTCATGACAACTCTAAAACCATCTGGTTCATTGATAATTCTTAAAAGTAGCCAATTAGCCATGGGACCAAAGACCTCACTGGTGACTCTTTCTTATGAATTTGTTTGCCTTGTTGGCTGTACTGCGCAATAGTGATATGGATAATGAAGTAAGGTTATTATTTCACAATAATAATCTCAGTATCATATCTTTTTTTCTCCACTCAAAAGGTTGGGTCTATGTTATTCCCTCTGTTTCTTTCTGAACTAGAGGAAAGATTTATTTAACTTCTGTTTACGAAAAAGAATATATTCTCCATTAAGTTATTTCTATTAGAAAAACTGTCCTGTTTGGAAATAATAGACAACATGCCAATCTGCTGTCTCCTTTGAGTCTTCCTCACCTGCCTCGTGAAAATTGGCCTAATTCATATTCAAAAATTAATGCTTAATGTTCCAGGAGCAAAACACTGTTCCTAATCTTCATCAAAATGTCACTCAACTCAATGGTAAAATAAGTGAATTCTGTTGATTAAATGAATGAAAATATTATATGTAAAACACAATTACAGTGATAAGCATGAAATCATGTTCAATAACATGGCAGCTATTATTTACAAGTAGATTACTACAAGAAGTGCTAATCAAACATATATTTTCAAGCACAGGTTTGCATGATTACAAAAGTATTTTTGCACATTTGCGTGTGTTTGGTGTTTGATGGTCGTGAACAACATAAAGACATTTCAGTTATTGCTAATACACTTATGCTTTGTATGCAGAAAAACCACTCTCAGTTTTAAGGATAGGGCATTGATGAGTGGCTAATGTTAGCTAATGGGAATTTTACCCCATGTTCAAAATTTATGTTCTTGCATTTGTCAAGACTTCCACTGAAGTAAAAGCTAATTTATGGTCTTGACATTTCCACTTCTCTTTAAATACTCTTGTGACTAGTTAGTCACATACAGGGTTTTCACTCCTAATTTTGTGCAGTTTAAATGATTTTGTAGTTTGACACTTTTAAACGCATGGCAAGAGCACACCAGAAAGATATTAAAAACTACTGATACAGAATTCTTAAATATTCTAAGGAATTACTTTCTACTTTGAAAAAGCAAACTCATTTCCCCCATGACATGCTTTTCTCCTTTTGTTCCCTTGTTCATCTATTCCTGTGCCTTTGAGGTAAAATGTATAACATGATTACTTTTACCACCAATAAAATTTGGTTTAATCTTCTAATTTGTTAAGTTTCTCCAGGTAATCCTATGCATACATGGCCCCTGTTTTCCATGAGGATTTGATTAAGTTGACTTTGAGGTTATTTTGAAACTCTCCCTTCTATTTATCCCATGTTTCTTATTTATCACCAAGCTCTAGGCCTCATTCCTTTGAAATTTTCTTTGAATCTCACCTTTCATGACTTTCCAACTGTCAAATATTCTGGTTAGTGATCTAATCCCTTTGTACCGCTATATAAAACAAAATCTCAGGGGCTGGCCTGGTGGTACAGCGGTTAAGTACACACGTTTTGCTTCTCGGCGGCCTGGGGTTCTGCTGGCTTGGATCCTGGGTGCAGACATGGCACCGCTTGGCAAGCCATGCTGTGGTAGGCCTCCCACATATAAAAAGTAGAGGAAGACGGGCATGGATGTTAGCTCAGGGCCAGTCTTCCTCAGCAAAAAGAGGACTGGCAGTAGTTAGGTCAGGGCTAATCTTCCTCAAAAAAAAGAAAAAAAACTTCAATATTCTGCTCACTTCACTCATTTATCCTCTTTGATTACCTTACATATTTCTATGAAATGGACTTTTCGAAATCTATCTTTCATATTAACAGTTGCTTTTTTTAAAGAAACTAAAATAGTCCCACATTATAATGTATATATATGTTGATTAATTATGCATATGTGTGTGTGTGTTTGTATGCTGGTTAATTAAACTTCAAAAATACAGGACTAAGTAAATCTCAAGCTCTTTTATAGAAAGTATTTTAGTACTTCCAGTTCAGGCCAGTCTTTATGTAACAACTTAAAAAATGGACAAATATATAGAAAAACAGCTTTCAGAGTTTAGACAACAGGCATCACAGGACAGTCATCTCTGACAGAGGGAAACAAATAAGGAATAATCTATGATTGCCCTAATTCAGAATTTAGAGAGAATTTCCAGATTGCCATGCAGAGAGTGAATCATCAGGCAGAGTTTGATCACCTTCCTGATTTGAGGAAACAGAGTTGGGATTTAGAAAAGACAAAGCATCCAGAGTTTGCACGGGATGGCAGAGCATAAGAAAGGAGAGATGTGGAGAGAAGAAGAGATGAGAGAGACAAAGAGAGAGAGACAGAAACAGAGAGAGAGAGAGAGGAACAACTGTGAAGTTCTGTAGAGTCCCCTCTAAGTCTTCAGCTGAGTGATGAGAAGTGCATGTATGTAAAGAAATTATCCAGGGCTAGATAAAAAAAAAATCTGAAAGAGGTAGACAGTACCATCTTTGAGGCTCCAATAGCGCCAGGAAGAATTCTAGTTCCTAACAATCAAAGTGGAAAAGACTTATAATGCACAGGTCATCAGAGTATAATGAAGGCTACTGTGTAAGTAGTGGATAAAAATTAGGCCTAGACTAAATGTTGCTCTGGTTCTAAGAAAGCCTAAGAAAATGCCTTAAAAAGATCAAAATGTTTTCAAGTAACTGCATCCAAGGAGGGGGGTAACCTCAAGAATATTGAAAATAATATAAGAATATCCAGCATCCGGGGCTGGCCCCGTGGCCGAGTGGTTACGTTCGCGCGCTCCGCTGCAGGCGGCCCAGTGTTTCATCGGTTCGAGTCCTGGGCGCGGACATGGCGCTGCTCGTCGGACCACGCTGGGGCAGCGTCCCGCATGCCACGGCTGGAGGAACCCACAGCGAAGAGTACACAGCTATGTACCAGGGGGCTTTGGGGAGAAAGGGGAAAAAATAAAATCTTTTAAAAAAAAAAAAAAGAATATCCAGCATCCAAAAACACAAAATTTAAGGTAGGTAGCATGGAAAAAATAATGACCACTCTTGCAAAGAAGCAGATAATTATAACCAAAAAAAAAAAAAGAGAAAAATCAATTGAAACTGATCCAGAAATAATTAAGATGATAGAATGAGTGTACAAAGACATTAAAATTTACTATAATTGTATTCTAGGTATTTAAGAGAGACAGGAAAACTAGACCATATTAAATGGAGATATGAAAGGTATTTGTAAAAAGCTCAATTCAGATTTAAAAAAAAATCTGAAATTTTAAAAAAAATCACTGTCTGGGATTAAAAGATCAGATTAGACACAGCAGCAGAAAAGATTAATGAACTGCAAAATACAAAAGTAGAAATTACTTACAATTTAACACAGAGGAAAAAAAAGAGTCAACTAAACTGAATACAGTACCAGTTAGCTCTGGGCCTAATATACATACAATTGGAGGATGTGAAACACGGGAAAGGGAAGAAGAGAGAGAGAAGATATTTTAAGAAATATTACCAGAAAATATTTAAAGTTTAATGAAAAATATAAACTTCCAAGTCCAAAAAACTCAACAAGCCCTAAGAAAAAGAGAGACTAAGAATATTACACTGAGGTACATCATAATCAAATTGTTTAAAACCAACAATAAGGAGAAGATTAAAAGCAGCAAAGGAAAAATTTGTGTTACATAGAAAGGAACAAACACAACAATAGCAGCAGATGTCTCATCAAAACGATGCGAGCAGAGAAGGTGAAACAACGTTTTTAAAGTTGTTTTCATCGTTTCTCGGCCTTTTGGCTAAGATCAACAGTGAAGTTGTTTTAAAGTATTGAAGGGGGAAAAAAATCTAGGAACCTAGAATTATTTTCCCAGCAAAATATATATATAATTTAAGTGAAGGCAAAATAAATAAATTTTAGGAAATATAAAAGCAGAAATAATTCATCACCAGTATAGTTTCACCAAAATTCCATTGCACATATAATAATACTACTGTATACTTGGAGAACGAAGCAAGAAAAAGGAGCCATTTTATTTTTTAGAATTTTCCTACACAATATGTGATAATTTTCTCTTCATAAACTGGATCAAAGAAATAAATGGCAGTATATGTTTTATTTTAAAATTTGTCATGACTTGAAGATAGATTCGTACTCTTTAACATAGCCTGGCTGGAGTAAAAGTCAGTTTTCCTCTAGTAGTCTAATCTGGGTATCTTTTAATAAAATATTGTGTTTAAGTTAATAACACTTAGATTAATAGTTTTCTATCCTCTTTGGAGGAAATAAGCCTTTCAGTGTAATAGGACAATCAGTTACGATCCACATAGGCTATAACCCCCTAGGAGTAAACTGACCAGTCTGGAGCCCATCTTTTTGAGGGAGAAAAAGAGTGATGGAATGAGAACTCTGTAATGAGGCAAATATCTGGGGGGTGGACATCTTGCTTTTTAAGATGATACTTTAGGACTCTTTGGAACCCTGATAATTTCTTCAAAAGGAAAAAGCCAGAAAACCAAGAAACAGAGCCCACTACAAAAAATTTATTTTCTGAGATAGCTTATTAATATCACACCTAACACCTGTAGTATCCATACAAAGATAAAAAAAAATCCCAGCGATGGTAAGTAAGCTTTAGACCAGAGGTCAGAAAGAATTCAAGGGTGAGGCTGGAGGAGGAGAGATGCAATTTCTATTGTTTTTTTCTGCCCCTTATACTCAAAAAGATTAGTTTCATTTTAGGTGCCTTGTGTGCTTAAAACATTCTTAAATTTTAGAATCATGAATAATAAGGAAGATTTGAAATAGATGCTCTATAAATTATTCAAAATTATCTAAAACTATTATGCTAGCAATACAACACTTTTGGATTGACCATTGCTCTCTAATTTTTCTATTTTTCTTCCTTGTGTATATATCATACAGTCCTCAAGAAAGGAAATCATGTGTTATATATTTGCACATAAATATCTAGCTAGGTGTATAATTGCATTCATTTAAATTATAATAAAGGAAACACAACTAGTGAAAGTCAAAAAACATAGGAATGAAAGCATGTATACCACTTTGAAATACAGAACAATATCAATTAAGGGTTAGAAAACGAGTGCTTAATTTATATAATTCTTGAAGAATATAAAAGTAACTTAATGATGTGTGGTGTGAAAAGAAGGAGCATCCAGTCCAGCTTTCCTGTGGTCATTTTAGAAAAAAATTCAATTTGGTGGTTAGAATTCAAAATCTGAGTAAATGATGAGGACAAATGACTTGATGGTCTTGAGTTGGACAATATAAAAGTGTGATATAGCTTTGAATTTTGCCCAAGGTTGTGAGTAAAAACAGTGTGATAATAATATGAATAGATGTGCAGGATAAAGGCCAATGAAGGCAGGGACTTAGGGAGAACCCGGGACATGGGGATGTTAAAGGATTCTAGAAAAATATTTTATAGAAGAAGACGGGAATCTTGACTTGAAAGTGAAATAAGAGAGTCAAAATGTTTAGTTTTGATTCCAACCTCTACATTTATGAGACATGTAAACCTAGAAAAATTTAACCTGTCTGTTTCTTCATTTCATTATCTATAGAAATTGATTTAAAAATATAACATTTAACAGTATCAGGAGGCTTAAGTGAATTATTGCATGTAACTATTTAGAGCACTGCTTTGCACATGGAAGGGATTCCATCAGTGTCAGTTATTGTTAATATTGACTAAGAGTAGATGGCCGGAATTAGAAGTGAAGAGATTGGTAAAGCAGTTGTAATCATTTGTCAAACAGTTAATGGGAAGTGGCTTCCTGGAGTACTGTGTTGAGAAGGATAATGGATTTGTTTTGAGTGAGAATGAAAGGTTATAATTATACATATGATGCATAGAAAGGTATTGTGAAGAGCAGCAATGGTGTATGTACCATGTATTTGCCCATCTAGTTCTAAGCCAATGCTGGCAAAAGCGTAAAATAAAGACCAATGAGCAGAATTGAGCAAGTGTCAAATGCATAATAAAGGCAGATCCAGATATGGATAAAATACTTGGAAAATACATAATGATAAAGGTATTTTAAGTTCTTATTTTTTAAGGTTTTTGAGTTGCGATAAAAACAATGGTGACTGCCATGTATACAACGTGTATACATAGTATAACTCATACTAGCTCATGAAAACTTATTATTCCCATTTCCTCCAAACTATACCATTCAATGACATGACATCAATAGTTTGAAATCATCTATAGTTGGAATACTTATAGCACAGAAATTGTCAAGTATCACAATAAATTGGACTTTTTTTTTCTTTGAAGAGTGGGTTGCTAAACATTTTCCAGCACACCCCCAATTATGTGGCTCACTGATATGAATAGGCACAATGACACCTGTCATTCGACACAAAGAAACGTGCCAGAAATAATGTCTCCATGTTTATTATATAATGGTGTGTATGTATATATGTATTTATGAAACTTAAATATGATGTTCAATACGTGCCATGCAATGTTCTAAGTACTTCACATATATTAGTTCATAAGATTCTATCAGATAGGTAATATGAGTAGAGGTATCAGATGTTAGCAATTGTGGTTAGTTTTACTCATGGAACTTAAACTACCACTGCAGAGAAATGCTATAAAAACATGTTTTTTCTTCCTCTTATAGACCTTAAAGCTATCAGAATGTGATGTCTAGGATGAAACTTGAATTCCCTTGAAGAGAAGCATGCTTTCTTTGCCATGGCATTTTCCCAATCTTAGAAAATTGCTGCCGTTATTTACAATTTTCTATTTTTTCCACAAGTAAGATATTGATTTCCCTGATAGAATTTCCTTCCTCTTTTAATCAGAAAGAACAGAATCTTTATGTGAACTATATGGTTTATAGAGAGAGATGACATGACGGGTTGAAAAGCTGACTTAGATGTGAGAACTAAGGTGTTTGCTCTGCAGATGAAGCTGGTTAGTGCTCGAAATTCAGTGTCCCTGCTGAATTTTGCATGCTGATATTAGTATGAGATACAGTCTCAAAAGCTGACTTTTGTATTATGGTCTTAGCCATTATATACCTGATCAGAAAAAAAAAGATGACTTTACAATTATTTTCAAATTTGATTTCTTTCCCCAAGGTTTGAATGTCTTTCATTTAATATGTGTTTATGAGAATGTTTTACCTACTCAATACTGTGCTGGGAAAAATTTTTAATATAAAAAGGATTTTAATTATTTCTTTGGTCACAAAGCCAATTCAGAGTTTAGAGAAGAAGAGTGTAGATTAAAGAAATAGTGGAGGATTATTTGAGAAAATAATGGAAGCTCAGTTAATATAAGTATACCCAGAAAGGAGCCTGCCATCGAACTGCAACTTATTAATCAGCATCTACTAGGCATCTGTCATAAAGAAGAATAATAAGATAGGCCTCTAGCTTTGAGAAATTTAAATACTGGCATGTATATTAAATTGAAGTTAATGTTCCTAAAACATTTCCCTCTGATAGTACAAATGCTATTATACCTGGGTGAGTATTGTCAATCATTAAATACTCTCTGAAACAGATTAGAAAGTGTTCATAATCACTAGCAAGGGCTTTTCCCCTTGCCCTAGTACAATGAGACTGTATCTAGACCTCTAGCCAAAGAAATGGGTACTCCATCCCAAGCCTGAATTTGTGATTCATTCTAGTCCTGCTAATCACATTCTTTCCTCTATCTTCCCATTCACCAAGATATCCAGGTCAAAACCCAAAAGCTATCCTAGGCTCCTTTCTTGCCCTCAGCATTCCATTAACAAAATTTATTAGCTCTGACCTCAAAATTAATCCTGAATTCATCTCTGTCACCATCTCCAGTTCTCATACCTTAGTAGACACCTCCAGTGTGTCTTCTCTGGGTTACCAAAAGAGCAACCTGACTGCCTGCTGTACTTTGCTCTTGTTTCCCAACCTCAACAATCGATTTTCCACATGACATTCACAGTAATCTTTTTTTAAATAGATTTTTAAAATAGTTAACATTGAACCCAATATCTTTAACGTAGCTGATAAGGCCCAACTTGATCTGTCCTCTACCCTCGTCTCCCTCCTCGTCTGCAACCACTCACCTTTCCCTAGCCCTATAAAGTCTAGTCACAGTAAGCTTCCTTACTTTGTCAGGCATGTCAATCTTGTTTTTCCACTAGGGTTTTGCTTCAACTGTTCCCTTTGCCTGGAATGCTCCTGCCTCACGCTTTCTCATGAATGGCTCTTTCTTACCAAACTTCTACTCCATTGAGGCCTCCTTCATGAAGACCCCCTGGCCATCCAACTCTTATCATTCTACCTGCTTTATTTTCATCTTAGCATTTATTGCACTCTGCAATTGTATTTTTTATATTCTTTTTATATTATCATACTTGTCACTTTAAAGTAGTACTTTGTTGGTTTTGTTTGCTGCTATATCACCAGCACCTAAGAGTGCCTAGTACATATCAACTTCTATAATTTGTTAAAGACTGAAAAACTAAATAAACGCTGATTAAAAAAAGAAGAAAATGACCCACCAACTCACGTGGGGATTGTAGGATGTTGCAACGAGATGGAGACAGTGAATTTTGGACCTTAGGCCACAAAATTCAAGATATCTATTTCTAGATTTTTTCACAATACATTCGATTGCATTCTAAATGTGAAAGGAAGAAAACTGAATCTGATGTTCAACTTTCACATCATTAATGTTTAGTTTTAATTTCTATATGAACGATTATCCCTTAAAAAGAAAACCAGTCTTATAAACTACAGTTGCCAGATTTAATAAAAACAAATAACAGGATGCTAAGTTAAATTTGAATTCAGGTAAACAACAGATAGATTTTTAGTATAATTATGTCCCAAGTATTGCATAGGATACACTGTATGAAAAAAATTGATTAATTATGATAAATAATTATTTCATAAACAAATTATTCTGTTGATGAAATTCCAGTTTAACCAAATATTCTGTATTTATCTGGCAGTCTTATTATAGACGCTTTTAAAATTCATGTGTTTCTGTAAGATTTATTTTTTAAATAAAAATACCTGAATCTATAGCTTGCATAACTAAGATATCTCTGGGCTAGAAAACATGGGGTAAAAACTCAATCTTTGCCATTAAGGACCTCACATGCTAGTCAGGAATGTTCACACATGTAAGGTTACTCAAGTATGTCATGCCTTCTAAACGTACCAAATACCTTGCAAAGAAAATAAACAGTCTGGTTTTATTTTTAATGTGACTTTCAGGAACGAATACCATAAATGTGTAGACAAATCAGGGAATACTTCTTGGACAGTAGAGGACTTGAAAACGAGTTTTAAATACTGAACATAATTTGATAAAGATGATAGTGGTATTTTTAGCCACAATATTAATACAAGAATATTTCATGAAGTATCTTTGTAGATTTATTTAATTTTTTTGAAAAGAGGATTTATGTTGTAAAACTCTGCAGAGATGAATCTGGCAACATCAGTGTAAACAAATTGTGGAGACTCTTAATGCTAGACTGAAAACTGTGGAATTTAGTATTGGGACAATTAGCATCTATTGGAAATCTTTTGTAAATGGTAAGAAAATAATAACACATTGTTAAGAACGTTTGTTCTGGTAGCAGTGTTTAGAGATGAATTGTAGATTAGGAAAAAGTAAAACAAGCTACTTCAATAATTTTGGCCTGAGAGAAATGGAGGGTGACAGTAGAAAGTTTATATTGTGTAATGCAATAGAGTTGAAGGCAGATTCCACCTGAGAATTGAGAAAGAGGGATAAGGAAGATAAATTTCCAAAGCTTTGCCCCTAGTGGATTGTAAGAATTATAGTGCCACTGATAAATGTGAGAAATCTAATTTTGGAGGGAACATAATGAGTTCAATTTTAGTTAATGTGAATTTGATGAGAGTGCCTTTTAGGTAAATGGTAATATTTGAGGTCTGGGCCAGAAATTTTGAGGTCTTCTTTTTTTCCCATGTAGCTAAAGTAGTGAAATGTAGTAGGTCCTCCAATGCAGACAGTTTAGCTTAGAGTTAAGAATGGACTGCAATGCAATACTTGGCAACAGAGAGGAAGAAAGGAAAGGAAGTCAATATAAGATGCAGTGTCTACTGGAACACAGAATAAAAGGAATAAATGGGTATATAAATTGAAAATATGAGCAAAGATCCTTAAACTTTTAAAGAGTCAGTGGCCCCTTAAGGAAACTGATAAAAGCTATGAAACTCTCCCCAAGAAAGAAATGTGTAAATGTTTACACATAAAAAACATGTGCGTAAATTCTATGCATCCACTAACTTCTACAGATTCTCTAATCATCAGAGGGTCATTGGATCACAGAATAATATTCCCACTCTAGAAAGGGCTTAGTAAACATGAGAGAGTAAGATCCCCAAGAAAAGAGGAGTGCGGAGTTAAGAGTAACAACTGGGAAAAATATCACCCCTTCAAGAAATGGGTAGAAGCAGGGTGTGAACCTGAGGCTACAAATTAGGATCAATAGAAACAAAACAGATCATAGAAGGGAAATGTCAAATATAAGAACAAATAAATAAACAAATGTAAAAAGACTCAACATTCAGATGGTGAGCAACAAAATGAAGTTAGTCAGAGATCAAGTAAGGCAGCTGGTTGATATCAGGCCAAGATTCGCAAGTCTGAGAGAAACCAAACCTTGAGCTTTAGGAGAGGCTGTGAGTAACTCAGAGCCAAGTATGCAACCAGACAAGTAAAGGTGATGTCCTGTGCCTGGCCTGAGACAGAGTTTGCTGGGGAGATGAAGTCTTTTCAGATGAGGTCTCTTATAGCAGCAGAATCCACGTGCTAACTTCCAGAGGCAAGGTAGAAAAGCAGTGCTCAAGCACAGAGGAAACTTAGCCAAGATTAAATTTTATTCCTTAAAGACCCAGCATATATGTGAATTTTAAGTAATTTTATATGGATATATCTTGGTTCTGGGAGATAATATGAATGAGATTATCTCCTTTCATGTATAACGTAAAGGAGAGAACAAAAGATTATAGCAGGTTTCCTTTGAGATTACACAAAATAGATCTGAAGATGATCAGATGATTACTTATTGCATGAATTACATAATATAGTTCTTATTTAAAGTCTTTTATTGATTATCTTATTTTATAATATATGCTTCTTAAACACAGGGATCATATAAAAAAATTTTAAATTATCCCTATAGTGTCTAGAAGGGTCATGCACATATAATAAAATGTAAAAGCAAATTATTATTTAAGTTATTCATTAATTAAGATCCAGATTGTCACTATTTTGCAAGTTGATGGTTTGTTTGAAATATTTTCAGAAACAAATTTAAATAAGCAGGGTTTAAAAAGGAAAATCCAATATTAAAACACTTTCAAAACAAAAATTTAAAAATGGCTTTGTAAAGCTTCAAAATATGGAAATATTTGTTGAATTATATTTTTGTTTTAAATCAGATTTCATAGCAAAACATGACTTCTATGAATTCTATTACAAGCAGAAAAAGATGTCATATATCCTGATATCATCAAAATATAACAATGCTCAGAATTTTTGCTTGATAAAATTATATTAAGCATTTTTAAATTTTTCCACTGTTTTTTTGTGCCGATCTGAGATGAAAACAGTTTTTTATGGACATAGCATTACTATGCAACTGAAAAAAAGCAATCAGTCTCCATAGGTCCTGTGATTTTTTTATGTGAAAATCACATTGTATGTGCTCATTCATGCGGGGAAAATAATTATGTTCTTCACAGAGAATACCTTATGATTGAAAGGAAAATTCTGACCTCTTATCTTACATTTTCTTTTAAAATTGCTAAGGCCACTTTAAGAAAGGGCCTCCCTCTCAGCCAATAGCAGTGCTGCAGCTAACATTCAGTGGTTTTCACTTTGCTTATACTCACTATCCTCATCATTTGCCCTAGGTGATGAGAAGAAGATGACTAAAATAATGAGTTAACTCCCAGTTTCCTGAAACCAGGCATTCCTATCTTAAGCAGGCTACATAGGATATATACGGCATTGTCTGTGGTGTACTCTGTGTGTCAAAGCCAGCATAAAACTTTCTGCTGTCAGTTGCTATGGTAATTGCCTTTTTTTAAAAAAGTGATTTGCAGATTAAATAGCTTCATGAAACATACATACATGGTTATCACATAAACTACAGGTGCCCTGAAGCTATGGTAATTTAAACACCACTTTCTGAAACTTTTAAAAACTTCGCTTCTGAAAACCACATCTAATAATAAACCCATAGGTGCTTGCCCCCCTTGTCTGTAAAAGTCAATGCATTTCCCTCAGGGGAGAATCGTCCTTGCCAGGTTCTAAAGGAAATTACAGTCAGAAAGCAAGAAAGGCTGCACAAGAGGAGTTGTCGTGTCCTTCTCAGACTTCGAGGGCTCCCTACCTTCCACTATCTCCCCAGGGCAATACAAGAACATTGTCCCTCCACATTTCCAGTTGCCGCATAGAAATGTAGAAGCATTTCTATACGTACTTCCCAGAATTGAATACTTGGACTGATGATGCGCAAAAGTTATGTGTTACTCTTGGAAGTAACACATTATTGCTTGAATCTTCATAAACATAGTTTTAACTGTTAACTGGTGTCAGACATTCCAGGATTGGAAATAGCAGAATTCTTAGGAAATGGTACTCCATAATTTGCTGTAATATCAATGGAGCTAAACTTTCTGGAGATTCAGGAACACCTTAATTGTATCAACTTTTTTGCATTGGAGATCCAAAAATTTGTGACAAGTTTCTCTGTGTCATTTTGTTTCTAAAATAGAAAATACATTAGTTAGAAGGGTTGCTTTTTGTAACCCTCTTTTATGGCTATAAGTTGATATTTGAGTCCTTTTGCCATTTCTGATGTGTATTTCTGTCTCTAAGTACATCACTTTCACACAAAGGATACACATAATATTCATTCTCATGCCCTAACTAACTCAACACAATGTTACATTACTTATAAAACCTCGCTCTGTTGATTTCTTATGTGTAGACTTTCGTCTACAGGAAAATTACTCAACTGTTTCTTCTAGTGAGTGTTCGTATCTCAGCCAAGCTTCACTCTACTCACATTTTCTCAGCTAAAAAATCTAGTATGAAACTCCAGAGACATCAGCTGCTTATGGTCAGCAGTCTCACTCATAATATTATTGCTCCTAAGTGTGCATCTAAAATTCTGTAACTTCGACTTAACAAAAATGAATCAAACTAAAAATATCTACTAGTTATCTCATTTTTTAAATGTAGTCAATAACAGCCTTGTATTTACAATCTAGTAACAGCATCTACCACCTATATTTCATACCTTCCTGATTGCTTCACATTTTGCCCCAAACTTACCTTACAAGATGGTTGTGAAGATCAAATGTGAGTATATATTCAAGGAATATTCTGCAATTTGTAAATTATTTAAACTTGCTAGCCGCATGCTGTTAAGTGGTACAGATGAAATGCTGGAGAGATGGGTTAGATGGAAATGCCACGCTCAGATCACCCTTAAAAGAACTTGCTGCTCATCTACAGCATACTGTTACCAATACTAGTGTCATCTCAATAACCAACGAACTATGATATTACATAGTTTAAAAAGAAAAATGACTATTTGCATTTTCATATGCTAAAATACAATACCTTTCTCTTAAGGTAAGAACACAAATGTTCCAGGAAAGGACGGTTCAAATATGACTTATAAAATCTAGATTGTTCTGTACTAGTAATTATTTCAATTTCATCACCTTACATGTACTGCTATAATTAACACACTGATGAATATGTCTAATTTTTGTAATGGATCTTTCTAGCATAATTATCTTTTTATGTGAATTCAGATGTAGCCATCCTTTAAAAATGTTAACACATTGCAAGCATTTTGAGATCCCCAGATGAAAGTGGCATACCATACATCTGTGCTCCAAATTTATTTTAATTATAAACACTGCTTTATAGAATCTAAGAAAATGATTTCCTTAACGGTCAATGTTAATACAGGTTTGATATATACCAATATTCTTGATGTTCAATCAGCTGTGAAAATGGAACAGTGGTCCAGTGGTTTCTCAAATAGGGACGTCTGCATCTTTCTTTGAGAGAGGAATCACTTGTGAGATGTTAGGACTGTTCACATAACTTTACAAAAGAAAAAAGGCATATTCACAATTCCCTTTTTTCATTCATTCCTATTCCCAGGATGCACCATCAAAGCAAAGAGCTGGCAGTTCAATGTTAATTTTGCCTCCTATTTTTGTATGCCCTATTTAAAACAAATGTCCTTAATTGACTTGTGTTAGTAGCAAATCGATTCTAGAATGTCAGGAATATCTGGGAACAGATGGCTGTGTGGAGCCCATTCCTCGCAGGACCCACTCAGTTACAGCTGTCCGGGGTTACGTGTAACGTTTGCAGCCTTATTTTCTGTTAGCTGGCTATTTTGATGATGAATACATGTGCAGATAATCCCTCTCCTTTGAGAATTCAGTCCCTTTGGCAGGTCTTCCATTTTGAAGGCACAGTGTTCTACGTATCCACAGAATACTAACAGGTTTTATTTAAAAGGTGACCCCATGAAAAAATTCAAAATGTCTCAATTGATGACTGCTCTCTTTTTGTCTATCTAACTTGTATCTGATATGTAGATTTGGAGATGGCAAAATAGGACATTGTGAATAAAAACAACCTCATCCACTCTAAGTGATGATTTTATTCTTTTGCTTTTCAAAATTATGTATGAATCTTCTAGTGGCCCTTGCTTGAAGAATAACGGAACAATTTTATACAAACAATAAAAGTATAGTGAATAAATGTCTTGGTGGCAATTCTTTTGAAAAGTTATTTAAGCTTTTAAGATTGTAATTATATAAAAATAATTGACCTTTTTTTCTCTTTTATAAATATGAGAACTACGAAATAAAAAAACATGAAATTTAGGGGCTCACTCAGTGGTGCAGCAGTTTAACTTCCCACACTCTGCTTCTGCGGCCCCAGGTTCACCAGTTCAGATCCTGGGTGTGGACATCTGTATCGCTTATTAAGCTATGCTGTGGTGGTGTCCCACATATAAAATAGAAGGAGATGGGCACAGATGTTAGCTCAGGGCCAATCTTCCTCAGCAAAAAAAAAGAGGAGGACTGGCATCAGATGTCAGCTCAGGGCTAATCTTCCTCAAGAACAAAAAAAGATGAAGTTTAAACATATTATTAACCAACATATAATACTGATAATAGAAAGCTTAGAATTGACAAAATTACATATAATTATAAAAATTACGTAGTCTTCTATATACAATGTTCCTGAATAGTCCTGTTGAATTATAACAAATTATATGTATATAAAATTTATATTGCAACTATACAACATAAATATATATGAAGTTGCAGCATAGTTAGAGAAAATTTCCTGAGTCTTTTTCTCCCAGCTTTGAATTCTAGTCACTAGAACTTTCTACCTGGATATCTCTGATTAAAATTTTTAAAGCCTGCTAATTTGCATATCTGACCTGTACTGAAGTTTTACTCAATTGCCTACTCAACATATTTATGCTACCGAAATTTCAAAAAATCAGGCTCATTCTATTCCCTTACTTTGTTTTTTCTTCTAGGATTCTAAGAAAAATATCAGTGAAAGAAAATACATATTTTTATAAAGAAATTACCATTTCTGTTAGATCCTTTTTAAAAACAACATGTTAGCTTTCTTTTTTCTTTTTGAAGTTATATTTTTTTAAGTGGAAATTTATATATTAACTTAGCATGCACAAGGGTTTTAGGCTTTCAATCTCATAAAGTGGGAATTTTTTTTTTCTTTTATTCCTAATTACTGGTTTAGACACTTGTGAAATGAAAACAGCTCAGGCCATGACTTTTGGGGATGTAGAACTACGAACTTGATTAGTAGGTAAGCTGCCTCTGCCTAATAAGGAAACTTAGAGCTCTTACCATAACAGATGTGTAATTGGCAACTATTAAGCTGTCACGCTGAAAAAGTTTTCTTAAAAATAAGAATATTTTGACAACATTTGAATTTAGATATTCATGGAAAAAATTGTGGAAGTGACATATCAATTATGTTCTTTCTAGAAAATACTGTGAATCCCACATATCCATAGGCAAACATAATATTCAATATTTAAAGTGTTCTTCCTAGAAACGATCCACACATATAGTTTGAGAAGAAATGTGAGTTGCGTTAAATTCATGAACTGAAAGTGGGCATGGTTGCACCACTCACTGTACAGATCTCAAACTCTGGAACTGTTGCAGATTAGGGACACGAATCTTTGGGGACATGAAGTGAGGAATCAAATTGTAGTTGCTGATTGAACTGTCTGGGTGTCTCATATAGATGCCCATAGAAAAGGCCTATTCACTGACGAGAACAACTGGCATCAGGCTCCTGACAGTGCCTGCCTGCCCAGACTACCAGATTGCTACATAAATTCACCACATCAGCCATGGGAACATGCCCACCATCATAGAGTAGGCATTGAAAGAACAAACTGTTTCTGACGCAGAGGCTATAATTGCATGCCAAATTTGTGATTCCTGCCAAAGCTGCAAGATGGGAGAGGCAATATCTCATGGAGCATGGCCTCCTGCCCATTTCTGGCAGAGTGACTACATCTGGCTACTGACAAGCACTGATGCTATCTATGGCATTTCCAGTGTTGATTTTTCCCGTTTCTCTGATCAGTTAATTCCGGCCATACTGGTATGGCCATTGCAATTAACATGTTCCTTGTGTTTGGCTTTCCAGACTGATTGCAGTTTGTCAGTCTGTGACTGCTTTTTTCCTCTACTGAGGAAGATTGATCCTGAGCTAACATCTGTGCCAATCTTCCTCTATTTTGTATGTGGGACACTGCCACAGCATGGCTTGATGATGATGGCTCAAAATCAGTGAACCCCAGACCTCCAAAGCAGAGCATGCAAACTTAACCACAATGCCGCAGGGCTGGCCCCGTCAATCTGTGACTTTTATGGCTGAAACTCCTCAATGAGCTGACAGTCTAACTCTATTTCTCTCATCTCCTCCTGGCCCACACACCTTAAGAAGGCAGTTTGGTCATTAAATGAAACTGTTCCCAGAAAGGGACGGTCTCCTCTTGGCTACTTCTTAAATCCTGAAATGGACAAAGGGCATGTGGCAGTGGATGTTACATAGACTAATTTTAAATATTCAAGATTCTACCCTGACCATTCCTGGTCTTCAGGCTTCTTTGTTTTCCTAGTGGAAATCCCAGGCAGGCTGGGCTGGTATATTCTCTGAGTGGCAGCCAGACTATAGGGTGATTAGGAATTTAAACTTAATTTTTGTCCATCCACTTGAGTTGGACTGAAATGCTCTCAGATCAAAATGGATAAGGGCTGCTGACCTGAGTACACTCCACACTGAGTGACCCACCAAGGGGACTCTCACTAACAAGAACAACAACAAAAGTAGATTCGGTAGTTACGCTATCTTCACTCTTATTAAGACCAGCGTATTCCCAGAAGATGGTAGTCAAATGAACTCTGAAATCAAGGAAGGATTTATCCTTTCTCTGTTTACACATCTAAATTTTAAGTAGGCAATTTTAACTGAAAATACATAAGGATAAGTGCTAAGAGGTCTTGTCCTGTTTTATACTCCTTTAATATCCATCCATGTTCAATTGTCGATGCAGTCATTTGAAATTATTTTAGTAATCAAATCATCCCGATTTTTCTAACCAAGTTTTAGAAATTCTAGGTCTCATGAAGATATAACTAATTTATATAGCTTTTTAATATAATTTTTAATATAATTTTATATAACTTTATATAATTCTTTTTTATATAATTTTATAGAATTCTCAACTATAATTTCTGAGAAAAATCCCAATCTTTAGTGAAACTTTGTCTTTCCTTATAAGGATTTGAACAGTCCTTAGCTCAATTTTGCCATCTGATCTTCACCACATTTGTAAACTGCCGGGACTGGTCATATTTTCTACTCAAGATACACACTAGGAGGGGATATTTCCCAATGAGAGGGTGGTCAAAGAAAGGGCAAAAGGTTTGGAGGAGGAGCAGAATAAGAGGGAGGAGGAAGTCAAAATACAAGAGCCCAGGAGGAAAGCCAATTTGCAGTTGGCTGGGGAGAAAGAGAGGAAATAAATTCTATGTTTTTATTAGCTTTTTCTAAGAAATTCTTAATGGAAATAATTTTAGAGTTTTCATGTATTTTTGAGATCTCTTCATACCAATCAAAAAATGCCAACACCAAATACTTGGAACTTTGAATCCTTTTATTCTAAGGTACTACACAAGGGGCTTACTCATGTACTGAGTTTATTCATATGCCAAGTTCCCCAGCGCGGCCCTTGAAGTTCTAAATTGGCCTTGGTAAAATTCTGCAGGGCTTCAAACACTTAGCGTGGTTGGTACTGAAATGTTTGCACATGGAAGATAGGCCACAAACTGGAGACGTTGAATGACAAATGATAGCTCATGTTTAAATGACAGGCATGAACAGGAGACAAAGAATCACATACAAAGAGTCTTGTCACCATGCTCCTACCTCATCCATGAGACCCCCGAGTAGTGAACAAATTGAATCAAAGATTATGCCAAGGATGCTTAAGACAGAAGAATAAGGACTTATGCGGTGCTTCAATGCAAGAGGAGTGGAACACTACCTTGTCAGGAGCAGAACTTATTCAGGTATCTAGTCACCAGGACTCTGAGGAAGGGAGCCATCAAGGACTGTTTGACACGATCTGTCCTCTTGGTGTGGCCTGGGCTAAGCAACAGAGTCCCAGTCTCCATATAAGGCACAGCACCAAAAACTGTGGAAAGTCAACCAGAGCATCACTGAGCATACACCTTTATTTAAAACTCTGGGCATGAGAAGATTCTGAGACAGTGTTTTGTTTTGGGGAAAAAAAAGGCTTTTTCCAGAAGAGTTAGTTAAAAATTCAGCTTGTTTCAGAAATAGAGAGTTAAAAAATATATTCTGAAAAGGAAGAAACTGTTTTCGAGATTTAGCAGCCATTAGTCGGAAAATTTGGGTTTATTAGTATGGGTGGGGAGGCACAATTTGGGGGGTTAAGTTTTTCAGGGTGTCACATAATTTTTTTCATAGTAGAGGCATAAGAATTGGAACTAGTTTTAAGCAATTGGATTTAGTTTAAATGAAAATAATACCAATGTTCAGGAATGATTCAGAATAAATCATTATTCTTAAAGCATTAATTCATTCTAACAGTGAAATCTCCTTAGAAAACATTAGACCTACATTTTATCTTCCTTGGTATGTATTTAAGGATATTTTTTCTTTTATTTTTCTAGAACTTATTCAATAATAGTAATGTTTTCCTAGATCCATAGATTTATATTAATTTCTTACGCCTTCTGAATGATCTCAGCTACTTCCAATACTTCAACTAGTCAAATCTAAATCGTTTTGAATCCTTCATACCTAGAATATATTTCCTTCTCTTTCAATCAGCAGAATCACGTACTTACGACTCTGCATCTTACAACTCTGCTTCTTACTTCCTGTCAACTTCAGTCTTTTGCATGGTTTCCTCTACGCAGCTTGATGCATGAAGTTTCACAACATCCACAACTCCTATGTCCCATTTTCAGATAAGCGAGGGATTTAAATTCACTCTCAGTGGCTCCAAGTGAAAAAACACATCCTAAAGAAGCAGGTTAATTAGCCTATCTCAATCAGGTGTCTACTTATGTGTAGCTGTGTTCAGCTCGTTGGGATCTGCATGAAAACTCCCATTCAAAACAGAAAGAAAAGGGCATTTCAAAAAAGAAGAGGGTGGTGCTTTACTGCACAGCTTTAACAAAAAAATGATTTGGGGCTGGCCCAGTAGCATAGTGGTTTAAGTTCACACACTCCACTTCGGTGCCCTGGGTTCACTGGTTCAGATCCATGGCACAGACCTGCAGACCACTCATCAAGCCAAGCTGTGGTGGCATCCCACATACAAAAAGAAACAAAAAAAAAAATAGAGGAATATTGGCAGGGATGTTAGCTCAGGGATAATCCTCCTCAAGCAAAAGGAGGATTGTAACAGATGTTAGCTCGGGGCCAATCTTTCTCACCAAAAAGAAAAAAAAAATGATTATGTCAACCTCACTTCTCAAATATAATAATTTCTTCCCTTTTGGGTTCATGTAGCAATTTCATTTCCTTTATTAAATCACTAATTATATTGCTTTGTAAGTTTCTCCTTTACATGAATATCTTACCTATAGTTTTATACTCCTCAGGGTCAAATATATAAGCCATAGCACTTAATTTTTATTTGTTATATTATATTCCTGAGAGCTTCATGTACACAAAATCAGATTCACTATTGTGCAATAAAGAGTTAACTCAGCAGGTTTGGGTTGCCCAAGTCCTGTACTTTCCAAAGACAGGCCTGTCTTCAGAAAGTCTTAACCAGCTTAACCAGCTCCTGAGAGATCATCTCTGAGCTATGCAATATCCTGCCTGATAAGAGGGTTTGGGGTTGCCTGAGGCCCTGGGCCATGTGGTATCAGTTTGACCTCTGAGATGCTGAAGACTGAGTAGTTAAATTCAGTCGAACGGGTGCTGATGCTTATGTGACTGATCTCCAATAAAAATCCTGAATGCCAAGGGCTGGCTCAGCTTTCCTGGTTGACAATACTTCACTTGGGTTGTCACAGGTGGTTGTCGGGAGAAAATATGTGCATGCCCATGCAATTCTACCGGAAGGGAACACCTGGAAACTTGTGCGTGATTTCTCCTGGACTTTGTTCATGTGTCTTTTCCCTTTGTTAATTTTAACTATATTCTATATATCTACAAGCATAATCATGAAAATAACCAATTTTCTGAGCTCTGTCAGTCCTAGCAAATCATTGACCTTGAGGGTGATCTTTGGGAGCCCCAACACAATTATAATCCTTTCTTAGGAAAGCTTGCTCATTAGCCCATCATGGTCTAGTTTTATTTGTTTCTTTTTTATTTTGGTCTTCTATTAGTCATTTTTAAAAATTTTTTATAAAATTTTTAATTTATAATACTTTTAGTTTTACAGAAATTTTGCAAAGATAATACATGGAATTCCTGTATACCCTCAATCACTTTTCCCTATTGTTAACATCCTACATCATCATTGTGTGTTTGTCACAAAAAGAAACCAACTTTGGTGCATTACCATTAAATAAACTGAACGTTTTATTCAGAATTCACGTTTTCCCCCAATGTCCCTTTTTTGTTCCAGAAGCACATCCAGAATACCACATTACATTTATCCATTATGTCTCCCTAACTTCCTCTGATCTGTGACACTTTCTCAGACTTCTTTTATCCTTGATGACCTTGACTATTTTGAAGAATACAGTTCAATATTTCAATAATGTTCCTCAATATTGTGGATGAATTATGTCCCCCAAAATTCACAGGTGGAAGCTCTAACTTCCAGTGTGACTGTATATTAAAATAGGGCCTTGAATTAGATAATAGGATTAAATGAGGTCATAAGGGTGGGCCCCTAATCCGACAATACTTGTATCCTTATAAGAAGAGAATGAAACACCAGCACTTGCTCGCTGTCTGTGTGCTTGCACAGGGGAAAGGCCATGTGAGGACACAGTGAGAAACAGGCCATCTGCAAGCCAGGAAAAGAAGTCTTGCCAGAAACCAACCCTGCAGGCACTTAGATCCTGGACTTCCAGCCTCCAGAACAGTGAGAAAATAAATGTCTATTGTTTAACTCGCCCAGCCTGTGGTATTTTGTAATGGCGGCCAAAGCAGACTAATACACTGAATTTGGGTTTGTCTGTTGTTTTTCTCATGATTAGAATGAGTTCACTGGTTTTTGAGAGGAAAACCACAGAGGCAAAGTGCCATTTTCATCACATTATCTCAAGGGACATACTATCAACATGACTTATAATTGATTTTGTTAACCCTGATCACCTGGCTGAGTAGTATTTGCCAGGTTTCTTCATTGTAAAGTTACGTCTTCCCCTCTTCCCTCTTCCATACTCTATTCTTTGACAGCAAGTCACTAAGCACATTCCACACTCAAGATAGGGACGGATGGTTGGTCTCCCTCCTGGAGAAAGGAGCAGCTACATATATTATTTGGAATTCTTCTATACTGGAGATATATCTGTTCTCTCCCTTTATTGATTTAACTGTTTATTTAGATCTGTATGGACCTATTTTCTACTTTGGGTCATAATATACTACAGATTATTTATTTTGATACTCAAATTAGTTTAGCTTTGGCCATTGAGGGCACCCAAAACTCCAGCATCTTAAAATATAGCACCAATAATAACCTATATCTAACCATGTGGTTCCTCCCACAATTCTATCCTCCTGTCATTCACCAAAGTAACCACCATATTGAATCTGCTTTCATCATTCTCTTTTTGTCCTCTTATATGTATTTTATCTATATGTATTCTTAAAATGATGTTTTTGTTTGAAAGATATAACAACATATGTAAGCATTTGGTAGTATTTCCCTCTTATTTTCATATTGCTAGATTTGTTCATATTGTTACGTTACTATATATAGCTCATGAATTTTGACTAACTAGTATTCTTTTCTGTGTCTATAACAATATCGGAGTTAGTGTATGACACATTGAGAATGAAATCATATTTTGCTGAATCATTTGAGTCCACTGAAAACTTTTTCAATATATAAGAATATCAAATAGAAAACACCAAGGGAAATGACAGCTAAAGCTTACCTGAGATAAGCCAATGCATGTTTTTAAATAAAAAAGTCATCTGCGCTGTTACTATATTATTCCATCAAAAGTAATATCAGACAAAAAAATGAGACTTTGTTATTCTTTCATTTATCTCTTGATGTTAAAATTCAAAATAAGCATTGGTTTCCGTTAATCTGCGTTATCCTGTCTGTCAGTAGAATTGAATATCTTAAAATTCCCCTCTATTTCATGCTTTTTAAAAAAAAATCTGTATTCATATTTATTTTTAAAATCAGAGCACAATAGCTGTCTGAAAAATTGTCATGAGGAATGTCATGACTAAAGGATGCCAGCGATAGAATTTAAACATTTAATACTTACAATGTGTTATACACAAGGAAAGGATGAAGAGTCCTCACTACAGATGTAGAGGTCACTTTCTTCTTTTTCCCCTGTGGCTGCCTAACCAGTGTGTAGACTCTCACTTTCTCATCTCCACACAACAGACCTGTTCAAGAATGTTCATGTTGTGGGGTTCTTGGCCATCACTCCTGTGTGATCTGAGTAGACATCTTCTACAAGAATGGACAGAAGACTGCATCATCCTCTTAGACATTACAGCTCTGTTATCTGCTGCAGTCTGAAGAGGTGTATATATTAGATAATCAGTACTCTTGATTTAATGAGACTATATGAATTAATTTAAGAGAAATACCATCATAGACCTGTTGTCTTCCATGAGAATTTCGAGCAGTTTAGGATTAGCCACATTACAACGTAAAAAATTGATCTGTATGACAAATTTGAATAGAATCAAACGGGTAGGGAAACAGGAAGGGAAGTATGAATGGTTGACAATAAGAAGAAGGCAAAACAGGTGAGCAGAATACAGTAACTCGAAGTTATATCATGAGATGATATATAATATTTCCTTCTTTTAAACTGATGAGGAAAGATAATTTTATGATAGTATGCTACAATTTATTTTTTTCTGGGGTATTAAATAGGTAGAGACTACCCTCCAAAAATAAGTCTGTAATTTCATAAAAATGAAAGATTCATTTTTAAAACTCCACATGTGCATTAGACCCTATTCAATACATCATTTACGTACAATTAAATGGATTGATTCTAAGAAACAAAGAACAAGAGACGGTTCTGATGTGAGCATCAAATAACTCATCGATCTCTGTGTGTGTGTATGTGTGTTTTGTGTGCATTTGGCAGACAGGGACGATATTGCCATTTGTTGATTAAGTAGTATAATTCATGCGCAGAAATAGGCTCTTTTAATATAGTTCTTTTTTTCTCGTTTCATTTCTACTAGACAGGTGCTATTATGCCCATTTAAAGATAGGGAAACTGAGGTTTAAAGAGGTAGATGGCTGTAGATTACTAGACAGTAGAACAAAGACGCAAATTCAAGTTAATTATATTTCAAAGCCCATACAATTCTCAACATCACCCCCTTTATTACTAGTTTTCTCATCTTTAAAAGAAATAATCTCTTCTGAATCTAAAATGTTATGATCTCAACATCACCCCCTTTATTACTAGTTTTCTCATCTTTAAAAGAAATAATCTCTTCTGAATCTAAAATGTTATGATTCTATGGACTTTTATGACTAGAATGAGCAGCTAATTCTATTGTACAAGGTTTTAATTAGGATGATCTCTTGAATTTTAAAAATGATACTTTGCCCATTACATCATTTTATTAAATTACTTCCTTGGTAGAAATTAATATTCTTTAATAGCAACCAAGTTTAAGCTGCCTTACAGTTATATGGTTAATATAACTTGAAATTGCAATGCTTGGGGTCAGCCTGGTTGTGTAGTGGTTAAGTTCATGTGCTCTGGTTCAGTGGCCCGGGGTTTCCAGGTTCAAATTCTGGGTGCACACCTAGCACTGCTCGTCAAGCCATGCTGTGGTGGCATCCCACATAAAATAAAGGAAGATTGGCACAAATGTTAGCTCAGTGACAATCTTCCTCAAGCAAAAAAGAGGAAGATTGGTAATGGGTATTAGCTCAGGGCCAATCTTACTCACAAAACCAAAAACACAAAAATTGCAATCCTTTATCTACCTGTTTGTTTCCAAATAGTAATTTGAAGAAAAGCCCAAACAATTATTATTAATAATAAGAACTTCCAGTTATCAAATTCTTACTACATAGCAGGCACTCTGTTAAAAGTTTTACATGCATTATTTATTCACTTAATTCTCATAGAAAACCTATGAGGCAGATAAGGAGACTGAAACTTTACAGATAGTCTACAAAGTAATACAGAAGATTTAAGTATTAAAGAGTAAGATTTGAACCCAGGTCTTCCTTAGTCTTTACTGAAAAGCCACACTGCAGAAGGAATAAATGGTTACATTAGGAAGAAGCCATATAGGATCTGATAAGAAAGAAAAAGAAAATCAAAAGCCTGAATAAAGAATATAAGAGGGGGAGGGTAGTACATTGCAGCTACTCCCCAATTTCATATGTTAGAAAGTACTGCTGCATTTATTAGGGACTATATTAGATGAAAGAACCCCTAGCAACTAACCCTTTTCATATTTAGGAAGAGAAATACCACTTACAGTGTTTTAGCAACAGTATATTTGGATAGAAAGAATACTCAAAGGTATCATTTCAATTTTATTCAAAATAAATATTTTCTACACACAAGGAATTGTCCCAGATATTTGGAGAGAAACAGAGGTGTATGTTTCAAAATTTGTATTGGCAGGATATTCAGACCTGAGAAGGTGTATAAATGATGTGAGATATAATGTGACAAGAAACAAAAAGACTAGTGAGGATAGCAGAGTATAGAAAACTTTATTATTATTATTATTATTCCATAAGTCAGGGATGCTTTCTTGCATTTGGGCCATTTAACCATGGGAGAAACTTTGACAAGTAGAGATGTCATAGAGGACATTTCAAGAAGAGAGAACAGGACAAACAGAACTGGGAAAAAGAAGAACATGTTTGGAGAAGAAAAATGTTACTCCCCTGCTATTGTATTGGGGTGTGCGTGTGTGTGTGTGTGTGTGTTGTGATTGCAAATGCACCAACCTGGAAAGGATCATGGAGGCACTGAGATTTTGTGATGAGGAATTTGTACTTTATTCTATACTTCCTGGAGAAGCAAATAACTGGCTTGTTTTCTCTCCATTGATGAACAAATATCCCTTATTTCACACTATGTGAGTTCTTTCAGAGACTACAGTACATTTATTAAATCTCTCACATTTTCTTCCTGAGCTAAATAATGGCAGGTCATTTACATTTTCCTTCTACGCCTTATTTTACAAACCTGTACATGTATTTGTTACTCTTCCCTAAGTCAGCTGTTCATATGCCCCTTTGGCATCCCAAACTAGCTTTCTTCATTACTGAGAAGAGAGGATGATGTCTACTATTATTAGGTTTTACTTGGCCCTCAATAATGTGTAGCAATTTTTAGGCCATGATTTTATACATAGCTGGAATTCCCACAATTTTGCTTTTCCTTTCTCACAGGTGAGGTGGTATTGTAGTGAAATATTAAACATCATTGAATTCATTTTAAAGTTTTAGATTTTTATTTTCAAGAACTTGGCCATCTCCACTAAAAATCATGCTATTAGAAAATTAAAAGTGATGTAATATATAGCCTGTAACACTTAGCAATGCCAAAGAGTACAACACTTTCGGCATGAGGTGGACCTATCAGTCAAACCACGCAAGATGTTTTTACTGACACTGCCTAACAAATACTAAGTCATTCAGGAAAGAAGTATTCTGGGTGCAAGTGTGTCAACTAACATGGTAATCTAATCAATATAAAATGCCATGTAAATAAGCCAAGTAAGCAAAGTTTCAAAGGAATGGCTTTTCATCTGGATAAAAATTTAATACCGAAATTCTGTGGCTATGCTGATAAACCTGGCTTCAGAAACCTGCAGCTGATTCCACATCACCAAATGTCAATTTTCTCCATCTTCAAGGGTGAACTTGACTCTAGATTACAAATATCTTATTATTTTGTCCATTGTGTTTACATCTCCATTAAATTTATATCTCACACCGTTAGGGGCGCAAATACCACAAAATCCATCAGAGATAGAAGCAGCATATGCTATCAATGTATTGTTGATAACTTTTTGATGGGGTGATGAGGGTTGGGGATTGGATTGATTCAAAGGTCAGAAACAATCTTGCTCCCTCAATCAGAAGCAGAAATGGTTAGAGGGAAAAAGGTAGATGTTTTCTTTGTCTGGCCATGGGTCCAGAGGGCCTTCTAACATATTTCAATAACTGGACAGAAACGTCTCAGCAGACTATAAAAGGTTGAAGGTTTTTAATAAAATAATCAATTTTCCTCATATTCCAAAAACAAAAATCCCTAGCTCCAAATATGAGTCCTATATTCTCACTGGCTGTACCTAGTGAGCCATTGGCCATTATTTTCATGGAGATCTCTTCCCTCCATTTAGCAGGATAGAATTTTCCCCCACAGGTCATTTGAATTTATCTGTAATGGAAATAGCATATTTAAAACTCAAATATTCTAATAATTTCCCAAAGTCATTTTTGAAATTTTTTTTAAAGATTTCTCAGTTTCCTTTGGCTGAACAGGTACATGTCTATAATAATTCGAGAAGTATAAATATCGCATTTATGTAGTCTGGTCAAAAGGAGAACAAGTCTCCTTATTGCTTTCATCTATTCCATTTGGCAATGCTCCACCCAAATGAACTAGTAAGTAGTGTATTGGATCCTTTACCTGAATAGAAATCTTGGGGTGAGATATATTTTAGCAATGTTCATCTAAAGCATTTCCCTTAATGAAGAAGTTACTATAATTTTTCTTAAGAAATGTCACAAACATTCACTACCCAGATTACCATTTCTTCTCGGTGATCAATCCACAAATCTCTTTTCATTAACTCTTATTCAAACACTGGATGGAGATCATGACTATTGATAATAATGAAGCTTAACTGGTTAGGTTGCCCAGCTTGGTCTTCAGCAGATAATGATGATGGTTACTTGAGAACTTATTCCAAGCAATATGAGCCATACGTGATCACATTTCTTTAATGCTACACTTGTTTTGGCTTAGCATCTATTCATAAGTGCATCATTAGCATTCACAAGAAATTATAAAAAGATAATGACTGGAAAATAACCTTTTTAATGACTGCTGTTATATTTTTAAAGAATGATTCATTGGCAATAAAGCTTTAAAAGTCTACTCCATTGTATATCACAGTTAACATGACTTCCGTATTAGTCCGTTTCAAGAAACGCTACCAAGGAATGTGGACTTCACCTGACAAGGAACCCAAGCTCATTACCGCTAGAGTAATCAATAACCTCTGCTAATGTGTTCAGCTGGCGACAAAGACCAGATCAATAAAACCTGCCACATGCTTTTGTTTTAGGAAATGAAGCCTTTTAGTTCTTAATTAAGGGAGAGACCTCACATCCGTAATGATGTTTGCAGTGAATATTACCACAGAGGACATGGGAATGAATCTGAGTTTTTCATTAAAGAACTGCATAATGAAGGAGAAAAAAGAACAACCAAAAGGTTAGAAATAAGGGGGCTTTGTTTATTGCTTCCTTAGCATTTTGAAATATAAACCCATAGAAAGTTGTATTCCCCTTGCAATGAGAAAATGGTAAAGATTCCGTTTTAGAAACACAGCAGTAGAAGCAAAACTTATTTGCTCAATAAATCTAGAAACAGCAACCAGGCAAGGCAATACCCTTCAAGCAGAGACCAGAGAATCAAGTGCAGAGATGACGCAGAAAAGTGGAGCAAATCACAACAATATACACTTATTGGCTACAGCCTAGCCCTAGAATTTAACATAATTCAATCGAATCCAATATTCTATTTTGTTTAGTTTTTAATAATCAGGATAATTTTCATAATATAATGTTATCATTTAGGGTCTTAACAGTATAGAGCCCCCAAGCAGTGTTACAGTGAGGAAAGAGTTCATAAAGTGTTTGATTTTTAAGCAATTAAAATAGTGAAATAATATCAGACGTAGCACTGGACCCTAAGAGATAGCAACTTTTTGAAAGGTAAAAGACCAGTTAGCAGATGAGGAAAATTATTGCATCTTTCCTTTCAAAAATACTTTTATCACTAATGCCTTGGAGTGTAAAATCACAACGTTTATAAAAAAGAAGCGATAACCTGACTGTTTTGCACCAATGAGAGGACTCAGTTCTGTTCTGTCAGTACCTGATCATTGCTCCTTGATATTTCCATATATATACTTCTTTATTGATCCTGGCTGGGTATGATAGATCTCCTTGGACCAGGATAATTTCATCTATTCATTTATTCATAAGATGGAGAGTTCTGACTTGTCTTTATTAACAATTAATATTAGCTTGAATGTGCTGGAAAAAAACGTGGTTATTTCTAAATGTTTTCTCACTAATCTTGGACATTTGCAATTTGAACAAGGTTTCCTGCTTATAAGCGAGTTTAACTCTTGAACAGATTGAAATAACCTCTTATGTTTCCCAAGTGTTTTTTCTCCCCTCATTTGTTACAGCTTTAGATCAGATTCTACCTTTAGAAACTTCATCTTTTTATCTACATAAAAGATGAGGACAGATGTTCCAAATGCTTTGTGTAGCTTTAAAAATGTTTCTAAGCTCTGATATGTTCTGCACATGAACCCTTTTGCTTACACTGGTGTATTTTTAAACTTATTGGCCACATACCAGATATGCTGCCCAACGAGCTATATAATCACTAGAGACTCTACAGGAAAAGAACTCACGACAAATGGAAGTGGAACTACTATAGCCTCGGAGAGCTTCAAACCAGCAGACAGTGCTTACAGAGCTGTACATTTGTATAGGTTTTTCCACACGCATTGGAAAATACTGACAATAAAAATCTTGTTAAGATGAATTTTAACTCCCATATTTCTTCACTTTTAAATAAAAATGATAAGCTCTTAGTATTATATTTTATAATATGTGTATGTGTAAATATGCTAGGGAATAAGGGGAGCGGGGAAAGAGGAGAGAAGAGAAAGGAAGGAGGGGGAGAGACTGAGACAGATTTATGAGAATTTTAGTGAAAATATGAGAATCTAGCTGAATCTAGCCACGCTACGGCAAAGTTGGATTGTCTCAATTACTTCATGCTTTTTTGGTTTGTTTACTTTATTACAGTTAATAAACAGTTGTGTTAGACTTGGCAATAGTCTTTTATGTATATCAATTCATTTAATTTGCTTTTGAAACATTGGCACCTGAGCTAACATCTGTTGTCAATCTTTTTTTTCCTTCTTCTTCTTCTCCCCAAAGACCCCCAGGACGTAATTATATATTCTAGTTATAGGTCCTTCTGGTTGTGCTATGTGGGATACTGCCTCAGCATGGCTTGATGAGTGGTGCTAAGTCTGCACCCAGGATCCAAACCAGTGAAACTCTGGGCCACCGAAGCAGAGCACGTGAACGTAACCACTCAGCCACTGGGCTGGACTCTCAATTTATTGAATTTTTAAAGTAAGTCTATGATAAATGTACTCTTATAATTACCATAATTTCAGCAATAAAGACCCTTAAAATTAGAATTCAGGGGCAGCCCAGTGGTGTAATGGTTAAGTTCATGTGCTTTGGTGGCCTGGGGTTCGCCAGTTCAAATCCTGGTCATGGACCTACACACTGCTCATCAAGCTGTGCTGTGGCGGCACCCCTCATACAAAATAGAAGAAGATCGATACAGATGTTAGCTCAGCAACAATCTTCTTCAAGCAAAAAGATGGAGATTGGCAACAGATGTTAGCTCAGGGCAAATCTTCCTCACGCACAAAAAAATAGAATTCAAAAATAATTGTCTAAGGCCCAGCTGAGTTTGAACTTCAAACTCTCTGAAATATACTGTCTCTCCATTTGTTGTTGACCAAAACTAGTTCCTCAAGAATTGCTGGGAACCTGAAAAACTTGTTTTCTCCTTGACCTAACTCTAACTTGTCTTAAGATAAACATAATTCTGCCATTATTGGGAAAAATTAAGTGGCAATCATTCAGTAAGAGGAACAAAATCTAGGTTTGAAGAGAAGCACTGGCTAGCCATTCTATAATTTTGTCAAAACCTTTTCTTTTTTTTAAGTTTGCATAAGGTATCATTATTTGTTTATTTCCCCCCAAAATATACGCATGTGGTATTTTTTAATATCTTACATCATTTCACCATAAACCCATTTACACATACCCATACAAATTAAGGTTTCTATGTTATTGAAAAAATAAAAATAACAGTAGCATTTTAAACAATGTGTCATAAAATACACAGGATATGAAATGGTGATTAGCTTATAGGCTGTGAATAATGCTCACTTGAAAAAGTAAAAGGGTTTGATAACCAACAGTACATTGGTGAGGGCATAGTAGATTAAAATATTTTGAAAAATAACACATAGATTGAAGGAAAGTAGGCCAAAGTTTATTTTGCCTCCTGGTCTCCGTTTGGCCTGTTTTCTTAACCCTTCCCCAGGAACAAAGGTCATTGTTATCTCATCTCCCAAGAAGGAGTATTTTATCCTCAAAGCTTCAAGCCATGGGCCTCATTGGCCACAGAACATGGAGGTATATGTGGCTTGGGATTGTGTTTTTTACTGTCAGGAAAGACAAACAAAATAAGATCAAAGCTGTGATTTTTTTTTTTTTTAATCAGGCTTGGGAGTAAATATAAGCAAACCCATCTTTTCACTAAACAAGAAACTTTAGTGGATAGTCAGCATGCAGCCCTGCAATTGGTAACCTTAACAATCCTTAGAATAAAGCATTATTTTTAGCACTCTGAGGAAGTACAGTAACTTCTGTATATTTAATGAAGAAATCTTTTTATTAGAGAAGATTATACAACCGGTAATATATTATTTTTAAAATAGCTTCTTTTAGAAACCCTCAACCACAGAATTTTTTAATGTGAGGGTTACTTTAATGGCATAATTCATAAAGTTTTATCTGGAATATCTAAAATAAGCAAATAGAATGGTCATCTCCAAGCAAATATTACTGAAGTAAGTGATCAAAGTGGCACTAGATTTATTTAATATGCTTTGAATTTATTAGAATCACAGGATGATATCAGAGGATGAGCTAGAAGAAACTTTAAAGGGGAAGAGGGATCATACAAGAAAAAATATTATTAATTGAATGACTAGAATGTTCAAAGCATTTTATTTCTTATTAATGTAATAAATAATTAAATCTCTTTGTTACAGATACAGTAAACTGAGGCTTAGAAAAATGTAACTTTCCCAAGATTAAGCGGAAGTCCATAAAGGCTGCTAAGTGATAGAGGAAGAAACTCAACTAAGTTTATTTAAATCCAAAGGGCATTTTCTCTTCACTGATGACTAAAACACACACTCTCCCCAGAAGTCTTTTAAAGTCACACCTTTCATTTTACAAGGAGAAAGCTGAAACGTGAGAGGTCAAGTCCTGGAATAAGACTTCACATAAAACGTGTCTAGATATAGGAATGCATTTAGGTTCTCCATACTCAGTCCAAAATTTGGGTTTTTTAATTTCTTTTTTTTGCATTTCAGTATAACATTGAGGGTTTTGCAAGATCTGTTTTTATAGCACCATTGTCTTCTACTTTATAAAATTTATGAAGTAAAATGAAACTCATGAATATCTGAGAGCAGTGGGGAGAAGTTTGCATTTTATAGTTTTTCCCCTACTGGAATCTGTAATTAGCAGCAGAGAACAACAGATCATTACGAAATCAAGCAGTGCTATTTCAAATTAATATTTTCATTCTTTCTGGTAGCAGCAAAATTCTAAGTCGTTGGTACTTAAAGCCTATATGTTTCAGACAAATTGCAGCTATCCTAATGTGAAATGTATTTTTAAATTGAAGAACAAAGTAAGAAAAAACCCAGAAACAAAACCCAGCTATACTATAAAACACTGACGAAATATATATGATTGTTGTAATTTTCAAATGACCTGAAGGCAGTTTGTCTGTTTTCAGCATCTCCTGATACTGATATTACAGCAATAGACAGCAGAATTTTTTTATGGCCCCATTATTTGTTAGTATTTCTGTAATCAATACCATCAACCAATGTGCTGAGCTGGTGGCAAACAAATCAATAATTCTGCCCCATGTTTTTGTTTTAGGAAATGCACCCTTTTATCTCTTAATTAAAGGTCATTATTTCAATCTCATGTGAGTTCACTAGACATACAGGAATATTCAAGAGGAATAGAAAGCAACCTTAAGGTTGATATGTAAAAACTAAATCACATATAAATTAGAATATACAGATTACTAGTATTTTTCAGTTCATGAAAAATTCATGTAAAAAAAGTTTACAAAACATTAAGAAACGGTTATTTATATTAGAGAGATTTTCTTTGATTAAGCATTTGTTAAGCATAATTCTCTCACCCTAAGGCATTTAAAATGTAATTCACCTAATGAAAAATCCATTTTCCTCAAAAATTCTAGGAAGCCCATCAATGTCAATACGCCTCTTTTCTCAAATTCTGCTTTTTGCTTTTTACCAAGAAAGAAAAAAAAGACATAGCCATTTTTACTTAAAAGCAATCATACTGAATTTTATTCTTTGTAAACTAACTTCTAAAATTTTTGGAATCAAAAATCACCATACCTTGACAGTTTGAGTGGTTTCTGTGTATTTAATTATGACATTTCTTTGGTCTTTATTTAAGTGACTTGTTTCTGATGGAATCCAGTATATTCCTCTCTGTGACTTTTAAGCAGACATAATTAGGAGAGCTGCAGCTAATGCCAACAGTTAAAGCTAACGCAATTCGTATGGCTGTCAATAAAAGGGACCAATTAAGGTTTGCACAAGCCATGCTTTTCACAGCTAACAGAGTTCTCCCAAATCTCTAGAGATTTTCATCTTTTGTTTTTTGAAGAAAAATATTTATCTGTTTACACAATTTTTGTCTGCTTTAACTGCCTCCAAAATGAAAGATATGCTAGACCAACACTAAAGGTTTAATAATAAGGAATTCAAAGTCAGGAAATTTCAAGGTTAATTCTAAATGTCAGAGTCATTATGCACACTTAAGCAACAGCAGTTCTAACAAAAGTCTCCCACACATTGCTAGAAACTTTCATTGTTTTTTGAATGATTCCATAAATTCTTACCGCAAGCCTACATTTCTCAGGTATTTACACTATTTCTCTGGTGTTCAATAGGCTGAAAACACAGTCCGTCCTGGTTGGGATGACTAATTCCAATTATCAGTGAGAAATTGGGTTGCTGTTACTCTAATGCAATTGGGGGTCTACAGGTGCAACCCAGAGGATTCACTGGGGCTCTCCTGATTACTGTCATGTCCAGGAGCAAACACTGAGTAAAAAGTACATCAATTCAATAAAACCCGGGTTACTAAATACGTAGACCTTTAAGAATGAATTTAACTCTCATGAGCTTAAAAACAAAAGTGATCAACTGAGGTGCTGGCTTAGGGCACAGGAGGCTTGTAATGAGTGGTAGGAAAAGGAAGTGACAAAAACACTACAGCCTTAAAGCCACTTATACAAATGAGGAAATGAGGAATGCTGCAGTTTTACATATTTGTGTGTGTGTGTGTGAAAGAGAGAGAAAGGGATTCTATAGACCTGTATACATTAACCTGTGTATAGTAATGAATTATATTCTTCCATCTTCCTTTTGTCCTGTTTTGTTGTGTGAAGAGTATGAGTGATGTTTAAATTTATAGTTTAGTCCATATGTCACAAGACCACAAGAAGCTACACGTGGCTCTGACGGGGAAGCCTTCATATCACCTGGAGATTGAGGACTATTGAAATTAATGCAGTAACTGATGAGACTTTGGGGAAAGAGGAAGAGTAGTTGTGTGTCATGAAATATAGTTGCATCAAATTAGGCAAAGAATGATGTATCGTTTGGGAGTTAAAGTACAGTGGTGAAATGGATACAGAAAGATTTTTAAAATGTGAACTGATCAGGTCATTTGTCTCTTTTCTCTCAGATATACTCCTCAGTATTTCTTTATTCTGTATCTCAGATAGGCTGGATACTGCAGTTGTATTTCATAGGCTCAATTGCCAAGCTGACTCTTCCAAGTTGATTTGGCCAATTGAATTGCTAGATGGAGTTGCTATTTCAGAAAGCACCTCTATGTGTGGTTGCGGCTTCTCCAAGATTCCACATCCTGTTGGATACCTTTCTATCCAGAGTTCTAGCTCCTGCTGAACGCACAGCTTCTTTTACTCTTGTTCTGTGACCTGCTCCTGTTGTCTCTTCAGCCCTGAAACGGTAGAAGTGCTATTGCTACACTCTGGATTGCTTCACTCCTTGACTAGTTTTGTTATCTGAGTCACCAATTTAATGAATTAAATTCCTAATTATACACTAGGTCTGCTAGTAATGAATTCTCTCAGTTTTATTTGTATAAGAAAGTTTTTATTTTTCCCCTCACTTATGAAAGTGAGTTTAGAGTTCTTGTTGTCTAGAGTAGATACTTGTTGCTACCATAAGATGTGAGTCCATTGTCTTTAGCTTGCATGGTTTCTGATGAGAAGTCGATTGTAATTCTTATCTTTTATCCTATGAACATAATGTTTCTTTTTTTTCCCCTCAGCTGCCTTCAAAATTTTCTGCTTATCTTTGATTTTCAGTAGTTTGACTTTTGTTTTCTTTTTTTTTCATCTATCCTTCTTGGTGCTTTCAGAGATTTTTAGGTTTGCCTTGGGTGTCAGTCATTAATTTTGGAAAATTCTCTGATATTATTTCTTTAGTCTTTACTTTTTTCTCTATTTCTTGTCCTTCTGTGATTCTAATTATACATGTTTTAGACTATCTAATATTGTCTTATTGCTCTTAAATGTTCTGTTTTGTTTATTTCATTGCTTATTCTCTCCTTTCATTTTGGATAATTTATATTTACCTATTATCATGTTCACTGGTTCTTGTACCATCTCTGTCAAGTCCTTGATGAAACTATTGAAATCCTTTCTAAGTTTTTTTTTAAAAAGATTTTATTTTTTTCCTTTTTCTCCCCAAAGCCCCCCGGTACATAGTTGTATATTTTTCATTGTGGGTCCTTCTAGTTGTGGCATGTGGGATGCTGCCTCAGCGTGGTTTGACAAGCAGTGCCATGTCCGCACCCAGGATTCGAACCAACGAAACCGTGGGCCGCCTGCAGCGGAACGTGCGAACTTAACCACTCGGCCACGGGGCCAGCCCTAAGTTTTGTCCTTTTAAAAAAATTTCTAACATTCCAATTTGATTCTTTCGTATTAGATTCATATCTTTGCTAAGATTATACATGTGATCTTACATGCTGCCACCTTTTTCATTGTGAACTTTAACACATTAATCATCATTATTCTGAATTTCTTATCAGATAATTTCAACATCTGTGTCATCTCTTAGCTTCATTCTCATGATTGCCTTGTCTCTTGGGAGTGTGTTCTTTGCTTTTTCATATATTTCATGATATTGTATTGAAAGATGGACAACTCATGTGGGTCAGTAGAAACTGAGGTATATAGTTTTTATGTCTGGAAATAGGTAAATCTGTCCCTTGTGCTAGGCTGTAAGTGAGAAGTTATGAGTCATCCTAGTTTGGATCTGAGCTAAGTCTGAGCTGTTTTTACTGCTTTGATTGCCCTCAGTGCATTGAAGTCTTCACATACCTGCTGTGATTGTCGCTTCACATAGCCCTGCCAGCCTGCTTGGCCTCCACCAGCTGGTAAACTATTCTAGTTGAACACTTTTGTATCTGGTTGTGTCTACTTCAAGTAAGTGAGTGCTTTTGGCTCCTGTCCCCCTGCAGTCGCCTGTCTCTCCTTAGATTTTAAGCCAGATGAAGGCCATGTGACCTCAATTTTTGATAGGTTCAAGTAAGTCATAAAGTTGATGTTAGTCTTGATACTTTTTGCTTAAGTTTTAGAGCAACCCTGTTTCCTCTTCTCTGCATCCTAAAGCAGAAGTCAGAATTCCAGTGATACATTTTTAATCCATTACACACATTTATTGGGGCTCCTATTGCCTAAATATCACAAACTACGCTAGTCCTTGAGTATACAGAGGTTTTCTGAAGAAGATATGGGCTTTGTCCTCAAAAAGATTTAGTCTTTGGAGATATCATACTCAAATGTACACAAATATACAGTTGCTGTGGTAAAGTCAGTTTAGGAACAACAGGGCCACTACAAGGGCATGGGCATTACTCTCATGGGGCCACTTTGGGAAAAGTTAGGGGAATAGATTAAAAGGGGTAATTTGGGCCATATGATAAGTTTGGGTTAAGCAGTTGATCTAGGAAGGAAGGAAGATGGTAATTACCTATCAGAGAGATTCTTGGGAAAACATAAATGTTAACAATGATATTTCCTCTACTCTTTTAAAGTTTACTCAAATTGTATGCTACAGAGCAAGTCTCACCCTCTCTGTTCGACTTGTTAGAATACACCAGCCCCCACTTACATTCCTCATTCAAATGTTTACAGCATTTAATATTTGTATCACCCAAGTTAGTATTTAAACGTACTCTAACTTGTGGTGTTCACTTTATACACACATTTTTCTCACGTAAATAAATTATAATGTTAAAAAAAGACAAAGACACATTATGCTTCTCTTTCATGCAGTCAGTCTGTGGTCATGAGAAGAGCCTGGACTACATGATCAGATAGAAGAGAACTTGCATCTTCGCCTGATTTCTTTCTCCTTCATTACCTAGACCAAGTTACTTATGTCAACAAGCCTTACATTTGGGTGCTGAATAAATATGAGCATTACTAAGCTCAGAGTGCGGTCAATGAATGAGAGGCTTTTGAAATCTCTTTTGTGAAGAATAACTCACACAAAAATACCTGAAGGAAATATTTGGTAAGCATAACTCTGGTCCCATATGAAAACTACAGCCAAATTTCCTTTATATATCCACAAATCCCTTCTTCAAACAACAGCATCATGTAAACATTATCTCAATGAAGTGAAGCACACTGAAAGTTTGGAGTGGAAATACTCTATATAAATGTATTATATGTCATTTGTAATTTGTAGTGAACAAAGAATCTCTAATTCATTTAGTTTATAATTTCTCCCTTTGATGCTGCAGATTTACACAAACAGAATTCATTTTTGCTTCAGCACCCAAGATTTGGACATATTCCAGAAAAACTATCTTAACTGAAAAACTTTGAGCTGATGCCTTCTTAGCTCGAATGGCCCTAGTTGAGGTAACCATTGAACATAAATAAGAAAATTTTCCTTATACGTATTCTAATGCATAATTTAAATACTCCATATTTCAAAAATAGTGAACAAATTTTCTTCAAATATGGCATAATTTTCCTTCCTCAATAAAAACTGCAATCCTGCCAACTTTGGAACTGTATAGCTTCAGCTGTTTTTTTTTAATTATACCAAAGAAAAAAAGAGTTTAAGTGTTTTTCTTCCAAATGGAGGAAAGTCTCCTAGTCACACTCTTATTACTCAACACCATTTGAATAGATTCTGCACAAGTATATTTTTAAAGAAATAAAAGGGCCTTGAGCACAGACCAAGTTCTGCCCACAAGGAATGGCGAGGATAAAATTTATGAAATATTGCTAAGGAATTAAATTTACAATGTAATCCTTAGTCTAACTACTATGTTTACAACTTTAAATGTATTATTTTTAACCCTGCATTCAATATTAATGTTTTAAAAAAAGACTCCCTCCCTATATGTTCTGTGCTTATAAAAACGTTTTAATACTATTTTAGGGACCTTTTAACATAGCTCCTCATGGTCTATCCAAGCCTATCTCCTATTGAGCCAATACACATTCTGTACTCTAGTTAGGTTGGCCACCTCACTTTCCTCCACGTCTGCCATTCTGTTTTTATTTTCACTCTGTGTTTATAGTACGCCCTCTGCATAAAACACACTGCTCTCCACCTGTCCATATGCAACTCACCCAACTGGGCCCAACTCGTACCTTTGTGATGAACCATTCTCAGATCATTTCAGTTTATAGAAATCTTCTTTTCTTTTCTTATAGAAATCTCTCTCTCTCTTTGTATCTGAAAAAAAAAAAAAACATGCATTGTAACAGAATGAGTAAGAAAGCACACATTCAAGTCCTGGAACTTTTGCTATTTGTTAGAACTAGCACTATGGAGAAGCCATTTGACTTTTTTGAAGCTATTTTAGAACTAATAATAATACATTTTCTGACTTGTCTGTAGATTTGTGGCAAACTATGGAATATTCTTTTGTGTATCATAAAATGCTATACAAATTCAAAAATATATCATATCTAATATTTAGTTAATCCTTTTGTGTATTGTAACTTAAAAGTTCCTCAAAGAACTTCGTCTTCTGGGCTTCACTGTGTGCATTTTTATGTGAAGGGGTTAGACTACATCAATATCTGCCAATGAATGTTCAGTTGTTCCGTGGAACACTATTCTTCTGAGCTTCTCTGAAGATTAAGAATTCTTTAGTCAAATAATTTTGACAAACACTGCCTAAAGTATCTACATTGTGGTATTTCTCAGGGGACATTAAATATGAAAATCATAAGATTAAAGAAACTCGTTTAAATTGACATTTTTTAAAAAAATATATGTTTATATTTAAAAATACGAAAATACATATTTTAAATGTATTTAAACATTTTACATCTTTTAATTAGTACCCATTTTTCAACTTGATCATAATGTTCTAGGCTCGTTTGCTTATATTTTTGGTAATTCTCTACCCATGTTGCACTGGGGTAAGGAAAGTGATGTTACACTTATGCCTGGTGTCTGGCAAATAATTCCTATGTCAAATCTCAGCAAGTACCTTTGCTGACAGGATGCAACCCTGAATGACTGAGCTGGATTGAAATATCTGCTTGCTTCCTGGATTATTATGGAAGGAATAATGGAAATTAACTTACTTGTTTTTTGCAATATCTTATAAATGCCATGCAATAATCCCAAACTCAACATATTCAAAACTGAACTCATGTCTTCAAAATAAGTTTTTTTCCCAGCATTTCCCAAATTAAGAGCATTGGTATGATCCTAATATCCATCCATTCTTTTCAGACCAAAAGTATATGTCATAGTCAACTCCTCACCATCTCTAGTCATCAGGTTCCATCTATCAAACTCATCCATTTGTTTTGTTTCACCCATTGATTCAATAAACATTTGCCCACAATACGTGAAGTGTCACACTAAGCAATGGGGATATATGTCCAACCTTCATAAAAGTACAATCTAGTTTGGAAGACAAAAAATGAGCAAATATTCCTAGGTGTGAAGTATAATCTATATTTAATTAAGTATAGACCTAAAGTGTAAAATTCAACGTTTTGCCAAAGGTATGCATTCATGTAAACCACACTTGGATCAAGTTATATTTCTGTTACCCAAGAAAGCCTCTTTATATACTTTCTAGTCAATTTCTCACTCATATTCTCTGAAAAGACAACTACTCTTCTAATTTCTGGCAAAAAGGTTAATTTTTCCTGTTCTTAAGCTTTATATAAATGGAATTACATGGTACGTACACTTTTGTGTCAGCTTTTTTTGTTTGGTTTAGTGTTTGTGAGATTCCCTCATGTTTTTGTGTATATCGAATCATTTTTGTTGTTGTTGAATAGCATAATGTATATGACATAGTGAGAATTTGTTCTTCCATTGATGGATATTTGGATTATTTTTTCATAAATAATGGAAATACAAGTCTTTCTCTGGACATATTAATATCTGTTTCTCTTGGCTCTAGGAATTATTGAAAACTGCAAAACAGTTCTACAACATAGGTATTCCATTTACATTCTTACCAGTGATGCATGCTCTAACTTCCTCACTGATATTTGATGCTCCCAGTCTTTCTAATTATATTCATTATAGCTAGTTTTAAATGGTATCAAAATGTGGTTCAAATGCTTATTTCCATGATGACCAACAACATTGATCACCGTTTTTATGTGCTGGCCATTCCTGTATCTTATTTTAGGGGTGATTTTTGAGACTTTGCACATTTTTAAGGGGGTTGTTTGTGTTTTTATTTTGGAAAGCTAGGGCTTATTTTCTGGATAAAAATAATTTGCCAGATATATGTTAGATTTTTTTTGGGGGGGGAGTTCTTACTGCAAAAGTATATAGATAATGTCTGTGAAGATTTAAAAATGAGCTAGGCTTGTTCCATATATCCTAAGCTTACACTATAAGGTTTTGCTCAAATATAAATTGGGATGATCTTGTATTTTAAAATAAATATAGAAATGAGCAGCTAATTGGGAGAATAAATGTAAAATTATGTTAAATTTAATTCACTAACATATCTAGACCTCCTAAGTATATAATAGTTTACTGTATATAAAGAAGAAACCACCTTCTTGCTAATGGAAAAAGAAACTGCTTTTTGGAGACAATGTCTATTTTGTATGTCCATGGAAAATATCTATCTTTTCTTACTATAAATAACTGTCAGAATTAATCATTTTATATTTAATTTGAGAACACCCTGAAAGGTGGATCTTATATTGAAAGTTCTTGACACAACATTAATTATAATTTTCCTGATAACATAGCTGTAATTTATTTATATGTTAGATTTCAACTGCTTTTGCTGCTATTGCTGTTTTACTTTTATGGCAAATCTTGTATTTTAACAAGTTTGTGAATTGCAATTTCAAATTGTAAACATTACAGTTGGCTGATGTCTTCTTATACATCAATTACACTGTTCAAGAAAATTGCTTAGATCTAGAAAACTGACAAAATTTATTATGGTTTCTAGATACAAATTACACAGTATCATATCTAGAGGGGTGAGAATCAACAAAAAACTGTTTCTCAAAGCAAAAGAAAGTAAAAGAACACTAGAAAATCCTTCTTCATATCTTATATTTTTTCTCATAGACCTACTTTTTACAAGTATGAGATTTTCAAACATGAATTTAGTGCTTCATACTTTGGTACGGTGGAGATAATAGTAAAAGAAAAATCAGAAATCTGGGATGGAGTTCTGTCCCTGGTGCTAATAGTTATATGATACTGGGTAATGTACACAACTTGTAAGGGTCTTGATTTCTGTGCTGTGAATTAAGGGAATGAGACGAGCTTTGTATTCCTTAAAGAAATTGAAATGCTATATAATTCTGTAATGCATCCCCTTATAGGTAAATAAGATCAAATTCTCTTAAATAATATTGAGCTTGCACTAAAAGCATACAGGATTTCAAAGAATGGATATTACTGGAATCAGTGTGGTTAGTTCTATAAGCATCAAAATGCTTTGTACATCACATTATCAAGTAGAACTATTTAGATTTATTTGAACTTCTTTGCATTAGTCACAGGATTAATGGCCACATTCCATTATTTGAGTTACATGTATATATTTGAAAACTCTGTACAGATATAGATAACTCGTCTAGATGATACATAGCAGTGATAATGAGGCGATCTCCCTTTCCTCTCCCTTAGGTCTTAGAAATGAAGGAATAAGATTTTTCTCTGATTTGATCTAACTCACAGGATTGGATTGTCAAATCAGCCTCACACAAATCAGAGATCTTAAGCAGTAGTAAGCTTTGCTAAATAATTTCAAGGATAAAGGAAAGCAGAAGCTCAAAAAAGTAGAAGTATGCCTGTGACACTGAGGATGGCTCCCAGGTTGTTTATTCCCGTGTATGGCAGGCACCTCTGGCCCAGATTGATGAGGACTCTGGGTAAAGTTTGTAGATACTCTCATATAACAAGGAACATTTAATTTAGAAAACATCCCCATTTTCTATTCCAGGGAGTTGTACAGCTTTAGTGACATTCTCCAGACAGTCATGCCTCATAGACCCTAGGCTCTATTGTTGTAGAGTATCTTTAGCCAGTATAGCTGCTGAGGACATTTCAGAGGTGAAGTCTCTGACTCCTCTTTATTCAGAGGTCCAGCAGAAAAAGAGATTAGACATGGCTCCCTGCCTGGTTTCTTGCCTCCAGGAGTGTATTCTTGATAAAGAAAGTGAATGGACAGCAGACCTGCTGCCTTAACTCATTCCCCCCTGAAATTTAAACTGTAAAGTCAGCTCACCATTTATCAAGAAGAGATAAAGACACTGCAAAAGGAATGTTTCAGAAGAAGAGCAAGACCAAAATGAAGTTATATATCTGTAAAAAGACAAGTTAATCAGAGTGAAGTTAGTAAGAAACGGAACATAGAACATCAACAGCCACAGAGGCAAAGTTTATAACAACCCTAGGGGAGAGAGTACTGAGAGAAGGCTCATCCTACTGAGAAGACTGGCCTTTAGAACTTCCAAGCCCAAAGAAGCCTTGACAAATTCAAACACGTTCAAATGATAAACCTGTATCTCCTCTTGTGATGGTTTCCTCTTCCTACTCAATAAAATATCACTTTGCTAAATTCATTCTCCATGTGGCTTGCCTTCAGAGAAAACTCTTCAGACTTATTTGAATATCTTTGACAGTTTTATTCCTCACTGTAAATTATTACAATATCACATCTTTGTGAACTCTATGTGCATAAATAAGCATCTTTAAATCCTTGAGGGATTGGCTGAGAAATGGAATCTGGAATTTGATAAAATTGCCGAAGTAATAACATTTTATTGATATCTTTTCATAGCAAGGCAGCTGGACATGCATCTGACACCTTAACGTCATCACCTTTTGTTTAACGGACCTTCCTACATTTATGTTAATTTATTTCCTATCTCCACTAATGAATTCATTTGATTCATAGAAGTTAAGTTTTTAGAGTTGATAGAGTTCTCAGAGGTCCTGATCATCATGCACAGAATTCCCTTCCATGAGATCCTTGAGGAAAATTAAATATTTTACTTTTTATTTGGATACTTTCAGTGATGAGATTTTCAAAAGTCTCAAAAAAAATCCAATTACACTAATTACAAACATTTCTTAAAGTTGCCTTTTTATTCTAGACCTTGTAGATTGCTTCAAAATTCTTTGATTCTCATCAATTATACACATTTTTATAAATATCCTTTCTATGAAAAGCAATACCGAAGTAAAACTCACCCTGAAGTATTATAATGTGGTGGTGATTCCCACCCCATACATTTAGCATGTTAAAATACTATGACTTTGGAATGTAGTGTACTGGTCACTAAGAAAGTGCATGAGAGGGGCATCTAACACAGTCTGGAGATTTAGAGAACGTCTAGTAGAGGAGGTGATGAATTGGGTGAAAAGTAAAAAAGACACTATGTTCTATTCCAGCTCCCAGCTTTAAATAGCATCACTCTGATATTTCCCAAATTTATATCTCTAGACCAGACTTCTGCGCTAAACTTAATCTATCAGTTGCAAAGACAGCTCCATTTCGATATCTAAGGGACATGTTACACTTAGCTTGCGCAAATCTGAGCTCACGACATTCTACACACACACGTGGTTCTCCTGCAACCTTCCCTGTTTCAGACACGACAGCTCCATTCCTTTAGGAACTCAGGCAGAAGACCTAAAATCATATTTTATGCTTTTCTTTCTCTCACAAACCCCTCCACAGGTAATATATCAATACATTTTGTTGATTCCACCTTCAAAATATATCTTGAATTTGACTGTCACACCAACTTCATTAACCAAGGCCTTCATGTGGCACCATTCCACAGGGGAACCATTCTTACTATATTCTGTGTGATTGGTTCACTGTCATAACCTCAGTCAGCTAACATCGTCTTTTGCTACTGTTCCTTCAAAAACCTCATAACTGGTCTCTTGCTTACTCCTTTATCCTGGGACAGAAGACCCCTAAAATAAAAATGAGTTGAATTCTTTTAAAATATAATTTACACAGAATCATTTTTATAATAAATATCTACCTATATTTTCTCATTTCAACCAGAGAAGATGTCTAAATCTTTATCATAATCCACAAAGCTCTATATGATTTTGTCAACATTTCCTTCCTGTTATTAACTCTTTCTTTCCCCTCCATCACTGTGCTACAGCTGCAAGTTTCTCCTAGCCCCTGGAAGATTCACAGACTTCATACTTGCTGTTTCCTTTATTTTTCTCTTTCCCCTGATAAATCAAGGACTTTCTCCCTCATTTCCTTCTGGTCTTCAATCGAATCCCATCTTCTCAATGAGAACTTCCCTGGCTATACTACCTAAAATTTCATGCCTGGACAATTCCCCCTTCTCAAATTTATTTTTGTTCTTAGGTAATTTCTCTATCTAGCCTGATATGTGTAATACCTATCTTGTTTATGGTCTATTTGTCTCACTAAAATGTAATTTTAGGGTTATAATTTTTGCCTCAGTTGTTCATTCTTGTAACCAAAATAGTTGTATCAATGCCTGACACACAGTATGAGGTCAATAAATATTTACTGAATTAATCAATGAATAGTTTTAGAAAACAGAAAATATTAAGGTGTTCAAGGTAAAAGAGCAAATTATGTTAAAAAAGATAGAAGTAATTGTTGTTTTTTAGTATACCAACATTATTGAGATATAATTCACTTACCATACAATTCACATAAAGTATAACATTCAACAGACAGTGTATTCACAGGCTTATGCATCCATCGCCATGATCAATTTTAGAACCATTTCATCATCCCCAAAGGAAAATATGTACCCATTAGCAGCCACTTCTCATTTTTCCCTAATCACTCTCCAGCTCCTCCCACAACAGCCCAAGGAAATTACTAGTCTACTTTCTCTCTATGTAGACATGTTTATTCTGGTCATTTTATATAAGTGGAATCATACAATATGTGATATTTGTAACTCATTTCTTTCACTTAGCATAATATTTTCAAGATTAATACATGTTGTAGCATATAAGAGTACTTTATTTCTTTTTATTGCCAAATTATATTTCATTGTATGAATATAGCATATTGTATTTAGCCATTCATCCCTTGACAGACATTTGGGTTGTTTTCATTTCAGGCTATTATAAATAATGCTGTAATGTCTAACAAGTTTTTGTGTGGATGAGTTTTTATTTTTGTCATAGATGCACCTAAAGTGGAATTGCTGGATCATTTGGTAACACTATATTTAACATTTTGAAGAGCTGATAGACTGTTTTCCAAAGTGGATGCGCGATTTTACATTCCTAAAAGCAATGTACAAGGATTCTAATATCTCTACATCCTTGTCAACGCTTGTTATTATCTGACTTTTTGTTTCTAGTTATCCTGGTGGGTGTGTAGTAGTATCACATTATGGTTTTAACCTGTATTTCCCTCATAGTTGATGATGCTGAGCATCTTTGAACGTGTTCACTAGTTATTTGTATAGCTTCTCTGCATAAATGTCTATTCAGATCTTTTGCCCAGTTTTAAATTGGCTTATTAACCTTTTTATTATTGAGTTGTGAGTTTTTTATATATCAGCTATCAATCCTTTGTCAGATATGAGATTTGAAGGTAACTTCTCCCATTTTGTAAGTTGTTTCCTTTTCCTTTTCTTTTTTTTTTTCTGCTTTATCTCCCCAACTCCCCCCCCCCCCGCCCCCCCCCCCCCCCCGCATACAGTTGTACATCTTAGTTGCAGGTTGTTCTAGTTGTGGGATATTTTCATTTTCTTGATGGTATCCATAGAAATATAAAAGTTTTTAATTTATCAAGCCTAAGTTATCTATTTTTTTTCTTTAGTCACTTGTGGTTTTGGCATCATATTTAGGAAGATTTTGCCTAACCCAAGGTCACAAGGACTTTTCTTATATTTATTATTCTAAGATTTTTATAGTTTTTGCTCTTATATCTAAATTCATTCGAGTTCATTTTTACATATGATATAAGGTAAGGATCCAACTTCATTTTTTTGCAGATAGATATACAGTTGTCCTAGAAGCATTTGTTGAAAATATCATTCTTTCCCCCTCATTGCATTGCCTTGATAGAATCTCACCAAAAATCAAATTGCTGGACCACCATCCTACACTAGACACAAAAATGAACTCAAAACGGATTAAAGACTTGAACACAAGACTTGAAATCGTAAATCTCCTAGAAGAGAACATAGGCAGTATGCTCCTGGACATAGGCTTTTGTGATGATTTTTTGAATCTGACACTGAAAGCAAAAACACACAGGTAGAACTACATCAAACTAAAAGGCTCTGCACAGCGAAAGAAACCGTCAACAAAATAAGAAAGCAACCTACCGAATGGGAGAAAATATTTGCAAATTACATAGCAGATAAAGGGCTAATATCCAGTATATATAAAGAACTCATACAATTCAATATCAAAAAAACAAACGATCTGATTAAAAAATGGGCAGACGATCTAAATAGACATTTTTCCAAAGAAGACATACAGATGTCCGACAGGTACATGAAAAGATGCTCTACACCACTGATCATCAGGGAAATGCAAATCAAAACCCCAATGAATTGTCATCTCACATCTGTTTGTTAGAATAACTATTATCCAAAAAGACTAGAAATAGCAAGTGTTGGCAAGGATGTGGAGAAAACGAACCCAGTGCACTGTTGGTGGGACTGTAAATTGTTGCAGCCACTCTGGAAAACATTACGGAGGTTCCTCAAAATATTAAAAATGGAATCACTACAATCCAGCAATTCTACCTCTGTGTATTTATCTGAAGAAAACGAAAATACAGACTCAAAAAGATATATGCACCCCATGTTTATTGCAGCACTACTTGCAATAGCCAAGATACGGAAACAACCTAAGTGTCCACCAAGGAATGAATGGATAAAGAAATTGTGCTATATATACAGTGGAATAACGACTATGTGATTTTGTCCATTCTTCTATCGTATAACATATTAATGAATTTTTATATTTTAAACCTTGCATTCCAGAGATAAATTCTACTTGGTCATGGAATATATCTTTTTTGTGTGTTGCTGGATTAGTTTGCTAGTATTTAGTTGAGGACTTTCATGTCTATATGCATAAGAGATAGTGGTCTCTAATTTTCTTTTCTTAAGATGCCTTTGTTTTGTTTTGGTATCAGGCTATTACTGGCCTCATAAAATCAGTTCAGAAGTGTTCCCTTGTCTTGTGTCTTTTGGAAAAATTTGTAAAGAATTTCTATTAAACTTTTTGTTTAATATTTGGTAGAGTCTATGGGTAAAGCTATTTGCATCCAAGCATTTCTTTGTGGGAAGGTTTTTGATCACTAATTCAATTTATTTACTTGCCCTAGTAAGAAAATTGTCTCTTCAAGTTTTTAATTTTTCTTGCGTCAGTTTTGGTAATTTGTGTTTTTCAAGGAATTTGTTCACTTAATCTATTTTATGTAATTTGTTGGCATACAGTCACGTGTAGTGCTCTTTTATAATCCTTTTTATTTCTGTAAGGTCAGTAGGGCTATTTCCTCTTTCATTCCTGTTTTTACAAATTTCAGTCTTTTCTCCTTTTTGTTTGGTCAGGCTAGATAAAAGTTTGCCAATTTTGTTGGTTTCCAAATAACCAACTTTTTGTTTCTTTCTTTTTCTCTATTTTTTCTTTTCCCTACTTCATTAATTTCTACTCTGATCTTTTTTTATTTCTTTTTTTCTTCTTTTAGATTTAGTTTGCTTTTCTTTATCTACTGCTTTAGAAGGAAATTTTTTTTAATTTAGATGTATCCAGATATAACTTTTCTTTTCCTAAGCACTGCCTTAGTCACATCCCATGTTATGGTACGTTGTGTATTCATTTTCATTCATTTCAAAATATATACTAATTTCCCTTTTGACTTCTTCTTTGACCTTTTGGTTATTTAGGAGTGTCATTTAATATCCATGTATTTGTGAGTTTCACAAATGTCTTTCTGTTATTGATTTCTAATTTCATTCCATTATGGTCAGAGAACATACATTGCATTATTGCAATTCTTTTAAAATTTATTGAGGTTTGCTTTATGGCCAAGTATGTGGTCTATTCTAGTGAATGTATTGTGTACACGTGATAAGAATGTTTATTCTGCTGGTATATGGTCTTCTCTATTGTTCTATAGAGATCTGTTAGGTCTAGTTGGTTTATAGTAACTTTTTTTTCTTTTTTTGTGAGGAAGATTGGCCCTTAGTGAACATCTTTTGCCAATCTTCCTCTTTTTCTTTCCCATTCCCAAAGCCCCAGTATGTAGTTGTATATCTTAGTTATAAGTCCTAGCTCTTCTATGTGGGATGTTGCCACAGCATGGCTTGATGAGCAGTGTGTAGGTCCATGACCAGGATCTGAACTGGTAAACCTGGGGCCACTGAAGCAGAGAGTGCGAATTTAACCAGTATACCACCAGGCCAGCCAATAGTAATTGTTTCTGATTGGAATAAGAATAGCAATTTCTGAGACTAAGAAATAGACAAAGGTAGAAAGTGACAGAGACTCACATTCTTTAAGTTCTAAAGTAATCATGCCAGTTTTGAGAACACTCATTGTTATTAAACTTGACCTTAGCATAAAAAGAAACATATCACTGTAATTTCTACCTATTGGTGATACATCTGCCCTATGGAGCTAGGAAAACTAAGTTTTCTCCCTCTTCTCATCTGTCCTTCAAATATTGGAATAAAATTTTCATGTCTATCTTAAATTCTTTTTCATACTAAAATTGTCTATTTTATTCAAACTGTTCTTCGAATGACAATTTTCCTATGTCAAATGTCAAACCAGAATAGTCAAAGATAAAGAAGTCATGGCCTCAAAATTTTGCTCAAAATAATTTTGTATATTTACTTGTCTTTTCATATAACTTATTGGGTGAGAGAGAAGTGGATAGGATTTTCAATAGCATGCTGGGAATTGTATAGATTGTACATGTGGGTCTGTGTGTTTGCAAGCGGATAACATTTAATGCAACACAGCAGGGGAAAAAAGATGATAGCTTCTAATACAAAGTATAAAAAGAATTGCCATAAAATACATTAAGGACAACTTTTAAAGAGCATTTGTTTTTGAGCAGACACGAATTTTGAAAGGTCTTTGGAGACTAAATTAAGGTATAAATAGTATTCTTACAACATTCCACAAGTAAAGTTTTGAGTGAAGTATTTAACATTATTCTTCTAAATGTTAAAGCTTATTTACACACTTAATAATGACTAGTATTTGTCTGATGACAATTACACTGTTCTGATTTTATGGCAATTCTGGAATTTAATGGTAATACTGTGACTTTGCCATAGAAAAGATATACATATTCATATTAACTATAAGACCAGGTGTGCAGTTTGTTCGTTTTTTAATTTTCAAGGAAGGATTATGATAACAAATAGAATTTGTTTTATAAAATACTATATTAAGAAAATCATATAACTGCAAATGGGAAAACGCATAGAATTCCTCATCTAATAAACACAAAGACTTAATTTTCTTTTTCCCAGAACTGCTTAAATTAGATTCTCATCTCAACCTATGGTTGAGTACTTTCTTTCATAATTCTTTTACCTGTTCACAAGGGTCCAGAATTAACTATAAAGTAATCCTCACATTTTTGCTGTTTCCTATATTTTTAAAATAAAAGTTAATATTTATTTTTTTCCTGAGGAATATTCACACTAAGCTAACACCCATGCCAATCTTCCTCTATGTTTTTAGTATGTGGGCCACCAGCACAGCATGTCTATTAACAGAGCAGTATAGATCCACACCCCAGTGCCAGACCCGGGCCACCAAAGTGGAGCTTGCCAAACTTAACCACTAGGCCACGAGGGCTGGCCCTAAAAGTTACTATTATTTTAGCATTCATTATGTTCCATGCCTTTTACTAAGTGCTTTCTATTCATTATCTCACTTAATTCTCATAAAATTCTGTATGGTAGATGCTATTAAAAGTTAGTCTACAGATAAAGCGAGTGAAGATAAGTTAGATATTTGACTAAATCCACATGACATTATTAAATAACTCTGCTTTTACTTGTTGTGGACCTTTCCTTCAAACTTTTTTTCTATGCTATTCCACCTAGGAATATTTTTACCTATGTATTCAACTGTAAATACTGTATCTTTTCTTCAAAGCTTAATATTAAATATGTTTCTCTTTTGTCTTCTACCCCCAGGTCACATTACATTTCACATTCTTTGACCCTCTTCTTCAGTCTCTAGGACTTATTTTTATTAGGTTCTATATACTTTCCATATCTTCCAAGTTAATGTTAAGCTACTTGAGAGCAGAGGACGCCTCAGTGATCTTCGTCTCCCTCTTTACTGATTTTGTCAAGGAGTGTCCAGTGAGACATTGAGTTTCTCTTACTGTCACTAATGAAACATTGAGGATTTTCTAATGTGTCACGGAAACTTAATGAGGAGTAGAAACTTTTCAAGTTGAGTCGATCATATTGTCCTGCCTCTTATATGATTCTCCCTGTTTAAATCCCTGGGGGGACTTTTGGAAGCGATATATGAACGTTTTAAATATCAAATTTAATTGAAAAAAATATAGACATTAGCTGGTGAAACTTTCTTCAGTTGATTTTGCCATGATTTTTAGTTAGTTTTTTCTTCCTTAAGCAATTCTGAAAAACATATAGGATGGAAGGAAAGGAAAAGAATAGTGGAATGAAGAGAAGGAAGGAAGAAAATTAAGAAGGAAAAACAGAAAAAGACAGGAAGAAACAAAGTACAAATTCTCTGTTCTAATGTACTAATACTACAAGAATTTATGGCCCCTCAGACATTCAGCCTTGCCCAATTAATTGTCTTCATGACTTCAATCCTCCAAACAGTTTAAAATGATGATTTAGAATTACTGACATTTGGAGGTCTTAACAACGGCTCTAATTCATACAAAAGCATGACATATCAAGGCTTGTGGATACGTTAGGAGGATGAGCTTATTCTCATTTTCAGAAAAGCATATGATTTTTTTTCCCTACAGTATCAAGAGGATAATCACAAAATTTTCTTGAGAAATTTAATCAATAGGCAAAATGAGTAGGAGAAATGTCACCCTGAGTGTTTCACATCTTTACCTCTCCAGGGCAAAGATTTCAAACTTTTTGCTTTGAAAATAGCCATCTAATAATTGATCTAAAGAAACAAAAAGATAATCACTCATGGATTAGAAAGCCAAAAATTACTAATATGTACTGCTTGATCCTTTATCAGTAAATTGGCATAAGCATTAGAATTTCGAAAGTTCTTACTAAAAAAAGAAGTCAAAAGACAACCTCTACACAAATGATAAAAATTATACCTGTGGGAGTCCTTTGCTCAAGCTTTCAGTCTATAGCTTGATATATGCTATACACATATATCTATACATCTTTATGCTATAGATACATTTCTATATGTCTATATCTGTTATATATGTATGCTAAATATAACTATATATTATAGCTGTTATTTACTTATAAACTGGAATCTGTCAGGAAAAGGGAAAAGGAGAGTTCTTTAATGAGCACAGAGTTTCAGATATTCAAGACGAAAAAGTTCTGGAGATCTGCTCCACAATAATGAGAATATACTTAAATGTACACTGAAAAATGGTTAAGATTGTAAATTTAACATTATAGGGGTTTTTTTTTTGCCACAATTAAGTACTTGATCAGGAGATTAAAAAGATGAATGAGACTCTGCTTGTCTTCATGTAGCTTATGATTTATGGAGGGTTATGGGACAATGCTAAGTAACTAATGACGCTAAATATCCTAAGTGTGCTACAGATAAAGTGCTTTAGAAAATTTAGAGGGAGAAATGTTATCTTGGTAAGAGTAACATAAGTGAGAGTGTTTCCTTTCAGTTGAAAACAAAGAAATGTCGGTGAGGGAATTCTTAGCTATATACCAATGATGTTTCTGATCCAGAGTTGTATAGGATAATAAGATGGTGAAGCCTAATCTTCTTCAGAAGTTGTATTTAACTCTAGTTCTAATTAAATTTTGTCTCTTTTGTTTCAATAAAACAATCCATTAACTGGACTCCTCATTACTGGAACTATTTCACAACGGAAGATGATTAAATATAAAGTCTACAACATCCATGGTGTTCCCAAATGCGTCTAAAGCTTCTGGTTGTTGTTAGCCAACATAATCTTAATACATTTTGGACTTAGAGAGAAAAAAATGGGGAATTGAAGACTGGTCAGGTGGATGTAAGCAGTAAGAAAACTCAAAAGTCTGCATTGCCCTGGCTACAAATGTGAACATATGATCTTGATACTAAACCTCAAGACCAAGCAAGTTAGGGGCTTTGAACTTGAAATTCTCACATTAAAGCAAGGACCTTAACTTGGAACGGAGCATAATTCCAGATTAGTAGCACTCCCTGCATGCTGGGGGAAAAAGGCAATTCTTCCACTGAGGAAGAAGTCTACCTCAGTACAGGCCCCGTGACACTGCGGATTATGTTCAAGTAAAGAGGTACTTAGAATAAAAATTTCCAAACACAAAAAGAAACCATTTCCTCTGGGTGAGTGTTCATGGAAACAATAAACAGATTTAAGTCTCTAATGACTTCAGATATTTAATTATCAGGAAGAAGCTATAAAATAATAAGAATGTGGGAAATATTGATGCTTCTTTCCTCTCCTCTCAAGTCCCTCTTGTTTTTATTCATATAATATTAAAAAAAAAAAAAAAGCAAACAGTTTAGAAATCTTGTGGAAATATCTTTTAGAGAATAGATAGGAAAACCTTAAGCTTCTACCTTTGGAGAAATGTGTTCTTCTGACTGTATAGCTTAATTTTTATTTTTATAGAAACAGATTACTTCATATATAAGTTGCTGGAAGTGGAAAGCATTCTAAAATGGACTATATGTACCTCTTTCTTCAATACAATCTTTTGGGCACTAGAAAACCCTGTTTAATAAACATCTTAAGGATTCTATCATGATTGACTTAAATATACAGGGTTGTGTGATCTTTTGTAATAAAGGTTCTAGTTTTTATTTGTCTCCTGCTAAAATTTATGACTATTAAGCTAAAATGTAGAGCTGTCACTGTGTCTACACCTCGTATTTACACCCATAACAGTCTAGTTCCAAAATGAGAGTTGATCCCTAGATATCTAATTTTGGAATAGGTAAAATGTTATTATTAGACATATTCTTCTACTTCAAAATAATCTTTATGTCAAGGTCAATATGTGGATTTTATTCAAGAATATCAGTGAATTTGAATTAGAGACAATATTAAAATAAGTTTTGTCATTTAGTTAGGTCTCTTATTTGCAGAAAGTGTTTAAGTATTCTACAGCAGTAGCCGTAGAGTATATGACAAATGAAAATAAATTCAAATGAAAAAGAAACTAAATAAATGTCTTGTTTAGATATCATTTTCTCGAGTTGTTATGGAAATTATCTTTTCATTGACTACGAAACAAATCATTAAACATTAATGCACACTCTCATTCAGAGTTGGAGTTCTATGCCTGAATGTACTCTCAAATTCCCAAATATGTGGAGAATTCAATCCTCTGCTGCCAGTGTTTTTAATTATGTCTCTTTCTTAATTTTAACAGAAGTCATTCTCATACGTCTTCAGGAGGAAAATACCTTCAAGAGCAATTTTTAGAATGATGCCTTTTTGCTATCTTACTTAGAGCTCTAAATGATAATTGCAAAAAAACAGTGTTTTAAAATGAAATCCTCAACACATTTGATCCCTTGGCTGTTTGTCTGCAAGCCAGTACATCGGTGCCAGACTTCTCTCAAAAATTTCTGGGCTAGACAATATGAATTAGCATCCAGGAATTTTGCCATTGACTTGATGGCATGAGGAAGGAGCCTGTAGAAATTAGAGATACATCAGAAATACAATTGAATTGATGCTTTTTAATAACTGCATCTTTGCTGGGTAATGGATTCTCTCTCTCCATCATGCAGAGTCAATGTCTTCTATGAGGCATGTGGTGGATGGATAAGTATGAAACCCAAAGCACCCTGTTTATCTGAGACCCTGATTGTTGAACACGTACTTGCAGATGAAGCCATTTGCTTATTTCCTTTCCCTTCCTGATAAAGGAAGCATAGATCTTGGTCAAAAGTATATAAGTGATAAACCGGGTATGTTGCAGGATTGGAAATAACTTCCTCCTTCCTTGTTTTGCCTATTTACCTCTTCTCCAAAGACTAGAGAAATTCAGAAGAAAAAAAATTAGAGTTTAAAAGGCACAGCTGTGCACACATCTATTCCCCTAGTAAGCATTAGAAAACGCACGAAGCTGAGAAGAGAGGGAGGAAAATAAAACCGCTAGGAAGAAAAAAAATGCATAGGACAGTGATAAGACAGAAAGAGGAGTGTGGTAGGTGCAGACTTTCATCTTAATTTGAATAGTACTAACTAGTTAAAACAAATGATTATATGAACGTGCTTTCCAAGACAGTGTATTCTATTTTCACAAAAGAAAAGTGATTTCGCTGAACTGCGCGGGAAGAGGAAACACTTTAAATAAAAGGAATTTCTAAGAATAGAATGCTATTTGAACCTCAGATGAGAGCAAGGAATGCATTTTGACATATTGTGTATCAGCCTTAAGTTTAATAGCATTTCATGCACACATTTCCTTTTTCCTAGAAACCGATTAGAATATACTTATGTTTTCCATTATTCCTTCCATTTCCTATATTTCTCGGCAAAATACCTTTTATGGTTGCATCAGGTTATATTCATAGACATGCATTTATAGCAAGCTGTGAGCATTATTCTGAATATATGTTCTCTCCTGGATGCCAAGCTATCAGGTTCTCTCTTAAAACTGGCTATGTTGGATTTATTGGAACAAAATAGAAAATAAAAATGTAAAGAGACAATTTATATGCAATGATCAAAATGTCTGTGATTCAAATAATATGCATATATTTATTTATATGCATATATATGAATATTATGTATATAAATATATATACACACATACATAAATAGGCAGACTGATTTCTTATGCAGAAAAAGTTTAAGAAAGGTTATAATAGCAATGATGGCTAATAATTGCCACATGCCAGACCATACGCTATTTGCTATACTTGCATTATTTCATTTCATCCTCTCAAAAAGCTTATGAGCTGGACACTGCTAATAGTACTTTTGCAAAGTGAAGAGACCAATGTTTAGGTAGGTTAGGTAGCTTTCCCACAGGCCTATAGCTTTGAAGGGGCAGAGACAATATCTGCTCTAAAAAGATCTGATGCCAAAGTAAGTACTATTTTTCCTTTCAAAAGTAAAGAAGAATGAATGAAAAGTAGGGGACAGTGAAAGTAGAAAAATAAGGGATGGATGTAAAATGAAGCCATACATTAACCTAAATTGTATACCACAAAAATTCATTCTTTTCAAATGAGCAGCCACAAATAATACTCGACCTTTTAGAAATCCCTAGAAACTCTGGTCAGTTACGTATTTTACAGATTCCATGGTATTTAAAATCTCAGAATTAAAGTTATTCTTAGAAATGAGACAATTAGAAATTTCACTTGGGTATCTACTTTAAAATGATGCCATGTCAGGTAACTCACATGTTCTAAAGCAAGAATACAAACAATAAATAAAAAACATCACAAAATGCTTATTGGAGCACACAAGTAGAGAGGGATTTGACAGGGAAATTTCCCAAAGCATCTGTCAAAGCAAGGTCATCACCATCAGCCCTTCTGATCTGACTGGAAACATAGTGAAATATTTGGAGGAATGAATATGCTGCATGGGATTCAAGCTCACTGAGGGGCAAAGAATGGAGATTTCAATTCATTACTAAATACTCTCTATAGAGAAAATTATTTTATCAGCATATACAGGACAAATGTCTTCATAAAAAAAAGAGTTAGATTAGTATTTTTAATAAAAACTAAGGGACTACAGTGCATTCCTGCCATTGTAGAAGGATGTGCTAACTCCTCTCAGAGATGGACAAATGGCCTCTCACTATTAGTACTCAAGTAGAAAATAAGTAAACAAAAATACAACAATGGGGCTGGCCTCCTGTTGTAGTGGTTAAGTTTGCATGCTCCACTTCAGCATGCATGGTTCCTGGGTTCTGATCCCGGGCATGGACCTACACACTGCTCATCGAGCCATGCTGAGGTGGCATCCCACATACAAATAGAGCAAGACTGGCACAGATGTTAGCTCAGGGCCAATCTTCCTCACCAAAAAAATCCAACAACAACAACAAGAAAGCTAATGATATATCTTTCACAAAGCCTATGTACAAAAACTGTGGTGTGGTGTTTTATTATTGAAAAGTGTCCTAATATCTTCTTCAGAACTGTTAACTGTGATTTATAAGTCCTTCTCAAACATTTGACTTGTGTAATTTCCCCAGAACAAAGCAGTCCACACAGCAAATCACAAAGAGACAACAAGAACTGATAGTAATAGCCTAGTGGTAACTCCCAGCAAAAGGCTAGAGAAAAGACAGAACTATTACAGCAAAATGCAATAATTAAATAAAGGATGTGCTGGTATCCGTGAAAGTTCAACAAAGAAGGAAATGCACCATATGTTAAAATTCCAAAAATTTTAAATCAAAGTAGTTACACGCACATTTAAAAAAAAGCAAACGGTAACAAAAAGGTAGGAACTGAAAGTAAAGCTTCTATTCATACATCACCAATACCCTGCCCCCTCCTCCAGAAATAACTACTGTTTTCATTTCTTTTGGGTCACATCTGTTTATTCCTGTTTCTTAATTCATCTCCTTCAGACAATGAATCTGATCACTCTTTGCTGTGAAAGTGAAGCCAGTACCTATCCTTCTTTTCACATGTCCTGGTTTTTTAGTCTCCTAAGTTTTGTCAATTATTTCAGTATTTTATGTAATCAAGATTTATACTAATTATATTTTATTCAGTAATGTTAATTAACCTCCTCTCTGTTTTGTTAATAGAATTTCTCCTAAGATGTGTGGGTCACCTGCATCAGAATCCCCTGTTTGTTCACTGAAATGCAGATTCCTGGGTCCACCTGCAGAGACTGAAATAAGCAGATCTGAAATGAGGAATAGGGCTCCACACTTGTAACTATTTCCCCAGGCAGTTCTCAGGAATACTAAATATCTAGAAATACAAAATATCCAGACTTGGGGGTTTCAGTCTGAAACTGAAACCAATAACAGATGTACCAAATATGTTTCTGTAAATGTTCTCACTGTAGTACTTAGAGAAAAGATAAAATACTATGCTATTAAAATCGGTGTCTCAGAGGAGAATCTTGCTTATCAAGATCTAAAACACCCACTTTTAGTTTCTTTCTGGCTTCTTTCAATTTTTCATCCTAACTACCAAAGATTTGTATCAAATGTATTCAATTTTGCCCCTTTTTTGGGAACACTTTTGTCACTGGTGAACATTCTTGTGTAATTTAATATGTGCATAAGTATTAAACTTGAGAATATTTTTATTTTGCTCTTACACTTCATGAATAACTTGAACATCGAATTAAAGCTTCACGTTTTTTTCTCATAATTACAAAGATATCAATTCATTTGTTCTAGTGTCCATGATTCTTATGAGACTAGTACTTCCAGTCTGACACTTGTTCCTTTTTAGGTATCCTGATGGCCTGTGTGTTTGTTTGTCCCTTTGGAAGCTGTTAAGGTATTTATGCTTGAAGTGGTGAAATTTCTCCAGGTAAAAGATCTCTGCAAGGAATGGGATGTGCTCTTCTAGGGAATAACTTCCTGTTGATATCAGCAATTTACAAGTACATCAAAGGCACTGTAGGGGAGGAGGACATTTCCTCTCCCAAAATGTGGGTTCGTCTGGCCACAGAACGAATTAAATTCACATGAGACAGAATAGCAAGAGAAAATTAAACAAAGCTTTATGAGGAACCATGGCCCGGGGCCTTTCTTCCCGAAGGAAGAAAGGGCACCGAAGAAGTGGGGTGCACATAGTGGTTATATACCCCCAAACAGGGTGTTTCACATGTGATTGAAATGTCCTTCCCACAATAGTCACAAGATTGCCCTGTCGGCACAGTGCTGGATGGACACAGCAGGTAATAGTCTGCTATCTCGGTGGGCGTAGCAGGAGGCAAGTCGATTGTCTGGAGCTGGGCGGTCACAGGTGAGCTCAGCAATCAGTTCCTAGCCTGAAGAAAGATGCTTAATCCTTAAAGAAATGCCAAAATTGGGAGGGGGAAGGAAGTTAGTTACAAGAGGTTACCAGACTAGCACAATAAAATGCAGATTTAAGTCCTTGCCTTTGGTATTGATTAAGAGTTTTTGGAGAGAAGGTCATCTCCTTTCTTCTTCCTGGTACAGAGAGGGAGGCACCTTTGACAGATAGAGGTTTACCTTACAAATGTAAATGTGTCCTAAGGAAGGGCAAGTTCCATTCCTCAGAGCCTCCTTCCCTGTCCCAGTTTATCAAAAGCAATGAGCCTCAAATAATCCTGATGCCAAAGAGACCTATCTTGGGGTGGCCAACCTCAGGTCCCCACAGCACGCAAGTTGTTGTGGTCTGTGTGTGAGATGCATATGAGCTCAGAATGAACTAACTTTGTTGCTTTTGAAAATGAGTAATAATGCCACATTTTTAAATGAGTTTTAATACTCAACATTTGAAACTTTCAGCTTTTAGCAATATTATTTAAAATATATTGGGATTCTCAGACAAACGCAGTTCTGATTCTTTCTCTCAGGATGTAATTAATCCATTTGCTTTACCTTTCTATGACTTAGTTTCTTCAGCACAATGACCAAAATGTATCTCAGGGTTTTCTTTATGATTGCCTTAGGTGAAAGATTCAAAGTGTTATACATTTTTCACAGATATATACTAGATGCATAGATACGTAGATTTATGATATACCATTCATCCTATCTAACTTTAGGTTTAAAACCTCTTAAGTTTTAAAGTTCTCTAACTAGTCTAGTCTTCCAACTAAGGAACTTATTTACTGTACATAAAAATGTTTTCTAAAAGAATTTTCTTTAACATCTTTACTCTGTTTCAAGGCAAAAGAGTTATATCATTTTGAAGACATTTTTCTAATAAATAATGATCATATATGTCATGGTTTGTAGGTCTGGCTTTTAAAATATACTGGTTTAGCATTACTTTGATAGTTGCTTCAAGGGAAAATGATAGCTGAGAATAGTCTGTGGATGATAAGACTTTGATCAGATTCCTTCCTGTTAGCCTGAGTGGTTACATTGAGTTCTCAGAAAAATTGTCATGCATATCAGATAGCCAGACAATTGCTTCACCCATTAAGATATTGTATTTTCCCTTCCTTAACTTAATTTCTTGTAACAAGGCTATTTTTCAGGATATTGAAATTTTTTATAACAAGGAGAAATACATGCTCTATTACTTCTTTACAAATTCATTTACATATAAATGAGCTCCTCCTCTTATCCCTATTGTCTTCATTTTGCAAACATTTGCATATTTGAATAAGTCTTTCAGACCACACATTAAGCCTAAGAATAAAAAGAATTGGCGATGTTGCACTTTAGGAAATGGTGATACCATGTTATTACTTATTTACTCATTTCCCATGAATTTCTTTAGAGTCAGAGACTATTCCTGCTAAGATAAAAAATGAAATTAGAGGAAAAAAATTGATTTTGCGCATAAGAATAAGAAGGGCTTCAAGTACTCATACCGCACAGATAAGTTTTCTATGCATTGATTATTAACTCACCTGCTGGGAGTTTGAAAAATTCAGTTTGATTCTTTACATTTTAATTAAATTAGTTGAATAATAATTGAGCCCTTTACCTTTCTTAACTGGTTCAGATTTTGCCTATTTTAACTGGTAATTACTCTTTTGTAAAAATAGCACAACTGCAACTCGCCAGAAGTGACCAACTGTATTTTTGGCTATTTATGGTGTGATTTTACTTTGATCACCACAGTGATTCTAAATATCCATACTAGATATCCATCGCAAAAATATAAATTCAGCTAAAATTTATTATTAAAAAGTTTCATTTATTCAATTATTTCACTTTCATACTTCTTTTTATATTTACATAATTATTTTAATTATTATGTGATACTGGCTTAAGACTTTATGGTTTATATGTTTTTCTTAATTATAAGATTAACAAACACAAATTTTAAGACATAAAAACGTACAAAAGACATAAATGAGATAAGATCTACCCTTTATACTAGACATAAAAACGTACAAAAGACATAAATGAGATAAGATCTACCCTTTATACTTGGCTCTCATCCCCAGTTCTTTGACTATTAACCATTTACACATAGATGCACAATGTCATGACAGAGACAGCGTGACCAAAGGCTGCTATAATTCACAAAAAGATGATGTTTTCCTCAGTCTAAGGTCCAACCCAAAATCAGCTCAAATAACAACACATACACACACACACATGAAAACAAACTTCTCTGGAGGGTCCTCTTATTTGTGCCTCTAACCCCAACCTGCCATGATCACAGATAAATTTTCTTAATGTTACCATGACTATAATATCTTAAATTTTTCTAAAGAGAGTAATCTACAACATCATTCATAAAACATGCATAGATATCGTCTCCACATCTTCCGACTTAGATCAAGTACTCACTTTATTGGTATAGTCTGTTTCTCTCTAGTGTGTGCCTGCTGTTCATCACTTCCCTTAGGGATGACTGATAGCTTGGCTTCTATGAATTTAGTTCCTTGATATTTTCTCCTAGCTATTGCCCTTTCCAGATTGCTAAAGCATCTTAGACGTTTGCTTGGGTTTTTCTTGAGAGAAAGAATCAGAATTTATTCCTTGATCACACTAGTGATTAAAATGATGCCCCATAATCCCCTTCTTCCTCACAGTTACTGTCTATCCATGTATGTGTGTAGTATGCATAGGGAGCAGATATAGAGGAAAGACATGGTTAGTAAAGATAGTTTGTCCTGAAATGTCAGGAGCTTTGACTTTTTTTCATTTCTCGTCACATTCAAAACAAAAGATGATTTGGAGAAATTGAGGTAACATTCCAATTTTCAGAGAAATAGGGAGATTATAAATTAGCATACATTCTCTAGAAAACAACTTGCCACTGTGTACAAAGCTACAATCATCTGTTTTAAAGAATTAATATCACTTCTGACATTATATCACAACAAAATAATTAGAAATTCAAAGACTCATGAACCAAGATGCTCTTCTCTACCTTATTTCTCACCCATATGCCAATCAATTGATTCCGATTAGATAAATTATGGAATATTTTTACAAAAGATTTAGCCAATAAAAGAGTGTTTATAAAGAAATGCAATAAGAGATATACTTACATTCCACACTGGCCTAAGCCAATTTAGTCTTAAACAACTATAAGTTATTATGACATTTTTAGTGACTATCAGTAGCCCTGGGTGAGCGGTGGTTGCTCCTCAAACATAATCCCACTAAAAAGTTATAATAAAAGCAAGTCTCTGACCCGTTTCTGCCACACGTGATGACCTTTATTTTAAGCAAGAATTTAATTTTAAAAATTACACAAAATGTCCTATAAGCTCTTTGCCTTTTTCAGAGTTCTCAAGACACCCTCTATTAAAGGTTTATCTGAGGCAAATGGGGCCATAGTCCAGCTACAGTTTTCATCTAAGCATCTATTAGGGCCATGTAACCAGGAATTCTCAGAAAAAAGGATCAGAATATTGACGGTTTAGGGATCAAGCTGAGAGAGGCTTCTAAACATTGCAGGGTAAGGTGTTTCCTGTTTTTATACCATGCTAATGCAAAGATGGAGAAGTGTCTCTACAATATTCTAGATAATCTCTGTATCTTCAGTACTATTTCTAACATTTATTTTGCTAATTAACTAATTTCACCAACAAAAATTCAGTTCTAACATACATTATACGAGGCAGCTGGTGCAGACGGGAGGGAGAGATGGCTAGATTACTCATTGTAGCAGCCTCTGTAGTGTGTTATTTCTGATAAATGCTCGTTGACTACTCCTGGAGTGAGAATTACTGACTTAGGAACAGCCTCCAGAGCATAGCTAAGACAGTATAATATGTTGTTGATACTGAAGAATTCTAAAGTTAATTGCAGGCATTAAAACATATATAACACTGCATTTAAAAGTCTAACAAGAAAACATATATACACACTATATATATTTCAGGCATATTAAAATGTATAAATATAAAATACTACTGGAAAACACTCCAAAAAATGTTAACAACGTTTGATTATAAATTATTTTTATTTTCTTCCTTATAGATTTTATTTTCTAGAAAACCCTTTAACAAATACAATAGAATAAGTAGGAAAACAAGAGAATTATATTGGAGCCAGCCTCCTATGCACTGCTTGTTAAGCAATGCTGTGCCAGCCATCCCACATATAAAGTAGAGGAAGATGGGCATGGATGTTAGCTCAGGGCCAGTCTTCCTCAGCAAAAAAGAGGAGGATTGGTGGCAGATGTTCACTCAGGGCTAATCTTCCTCAAAAAAACCCAGAAAAATGAAAAAAAATTATATTAGTTAACATAACTAATTATAAAAACACATAGATTAGTGGAAGAATGTCTCATGAGCTGTGTTCTAGGTAACCGGAAATCTTCAACTTGTTTGTCTTAGTCAGTTTGGTTCGCTATAACAAACATACTATAGATTGGGTAGTTTAAACAACAGAAATTTATTGCTTATAGTTCTGGAGACTGGGAAGTCCAACATCAAATCACCAGCAGATCCAGTGTCCAGTGAGGGCCCTATTCCTGGTTTGCAGATGGCCATCTTCTCATTACATCTGCATATGGTGGAAACAAACACAGGAAATAAGCTCTCTTGCATCTGTCCTTATAATGGTATAAACACCACACATGAGGGATCTGCCTTTGCTACCTAATTACTTCCCAAAGGCCCCACCTCCTACTACTGTCACATTGGGGGTTAGGGCTTCAATATATGAATTTGGGAGACATTTAGTCTATATAAAGACATTTAGTCTATAACACTGATCCTTCATATATCTACTTAAGAGTCAACTAGGTAAGGATCATTCCATTGACTACACCTTCAATTTGTAAATAGATGACTCTTGAGCTTTCTTGTAAAGTATTTTCCTTTTGCTTGTTTGTTTCATTTCAGAAAAATTGTGGTACTGTAAGGGAAAATACAAAGTAAAATTAAGAGACAATTCTCCCTGTTGAAAATAAGGGAAGAAATTTTCCTGTGGTCTTTTTTCAGAGTATTTACTTGTAACTGTAAGTTCTTTTTCTATCTCTTTGAAATGTATGTAAATCCTCCTAAATACTACATCTTTTTGCCAGGCATGTCTTTCTCAAGTACCTGGGAGCTAATTATTTGGGATGTAAACATCCAAGGGAGATAGTACCTGTATTTCCCAGTTGCTGTGCAAGGGTAGGAGCCTAACTTCAGCAGGCTTCTGGCTCTAGTTTGCAAAACTACCTCTTGTTATAAAGATATCAGAACTTTATTTTTCCTTTATATAAAACCAATTGACTAGCACAGACAGTCAACTAAATGACAAAGTTAGTGTAGGACAAATTGTGTATGACAAATAGAGGTGTCAAGTCCTCTTACTTGAGGACTAGTCATTGTTTATCTTGAGAACACATATATAACAGTTTGTATTTGCTTGACTATATATAAGTATGATATTTCTTTCTGTCTTTGCAATCTTTTAGTAGATTGCCTATGATGTACATCATGTTCTGATTTAATGTTTATTTGATAATAAAATTGTTTTCTTTGTAGAAATGTCTGGGTTGGGAAGACATTTTATTTTTAATTATATTTAACTAACAATACATACCTTCAAGAATTTTTTCTAAATATACTTAAAAATCTATCATTTACAAATAATCATAATTTCTTCTAGGAAATCACTAGCCACAGAGATTTTTTTTGCAAATCTGCATTTGTTTCTTATTTTTGAGAGATTTTGTTTTTTATCTTAATATATATGTGTTTTAATTACAAGATTAACAAACGTAAATTTTAAGATGTAAAAGAACACAAAAAAGGGCATAAAAAGAGTTGAGCTCTATCTTCTCTTCCCTTACACTCAGCATCTCCACTTCTCTGATGTAACCACAGCAACCAGATGACATTTCTTTCCATACATTTCTCCATGCTGCTATAACTCCATACAAAAACATCCTTGTGAGCTACATAGTTCTAGATTAAGTGTGGATGATTTTGGAATGCCATGAGTGTAAGACTTAATTAGATAAGGTAAATTTCCAAGGTCCTCCATCTCTGCTCCCAGATATAAGGCTTCTGATAGTGTCAAAGAAAAGTTGCACCAGATGGAGTTAAACAGGAAGGAAAATTTTATTCAAGACTACTACATTAGGTGTTAAGACGATTGTAATAGGGGAGAGAGATTGAACTCAGCTCTAACTCCATTGAAATGAAAAGCAGAAGACTTTTGAAGCACTGAAATGAGTTAGTGGCCCCTGAGGGCATTAGGAGAGATGGTCAGTATGATTAGGCCATCTGTGTTTGCTAATTGGCATTTATCAAAGTTAGGCATCTATCATCTCACAGAGACTTCTATATAGAAACTCTATCTTTCTTGATGTTATGTTTCAAAAAACGTCTCCCAAGACTTTGAGAAAGACATTTCTGGGTTATAAAACTGGAAAGAGGCTTGGAGAAGACTTACATCTCAAAGGGATACAGAAGGAATTTATAATCGCAAGTTTTCTCAAGTCAATGCTCTAAGGAAACGAGGGTTCAGCAACCTATAGTAGAGAAGAAACATGTCTAAAATTTAGTTAAGCTGAAGGGAATATTGAGGCCATCTTGATCAATAGTTAATAATCTGGCTAGAGTTGGGAAATGACTTGGTAGAAAAGATAAGTTCCAACAGGCATCAGGTAGCAAATGTAGCTACTCATTTAGCTCCCCTCCAAATGTGCATGATATATTCCAGGCCTGCAAAGCTCATGTCCAAAAGCCAACCTGACCAACAGATGGTTGTATAGACTAAGAAATCAAGGGAACTCTGTATGTGAGTAGCTTTTGCCAAAGTAATATCAATTTATATTCTAAACTAGACCATGAAATAGTCTACATCAAATCAATATCTTCATTTTAACAACACACATTAATAATAACATATGGTAATGATATTTACCATTTTAAATATCTGAACTCTTTTAATTTCTCCAAGTGATTAGTTTGTTGTTTCACTGTCTCATTGATTGGAAATGGAAACCAATTACATTTTCCTAGCCATCATTTCAGGAACTAAAACTAAAATCTGAAATGTCAATAAATATTGATAGAACTTAGCTCAGTCAGCATAGTCTAATGATCTAATAAATTCCACTTCTTTTGGACAGTTTTTAATAGAACTAGTTAACCAGGCTTTTATATTTGCCAGCTTCCTGCAACCTTTAACCACATCGCTTCCTAATTAATTTAAATATCAAAAACTCCATCCATTGATAGTTTTATAAATTTATGAAATGTTTATAACACTTGCAATTATATGTATGTATAAATGTTTCAAACTCTTACTACTTGAAAATAAAAATGAGCAATCCTACATATATATCATTTCTCCCATAAATATTTCCTGTTCACAGTCAATTTCAGAAATGGCATAGGTTACAGGGATACATTATATCACCAAGTACTGTAGCTTATTATAATGAGGATAATACTTTTTCTTTTAACTTCTATTTTGTTTTGTTCTATTTGCACAATACACAGAAAATTGCTCAGCTTGTGGTCTACAGCCAGCAATTAACACCACTTAGCAGCTGTTAAAATGGGTAATCGCCTGTTGTTATCTTCATGTGGCTTAATTCAAATGCTAATTGCTCTCTGAGCACTAATCAGAAATCTACCACATCCTGTACAATCTGCAGACATTTTGAAATAAAATAAATAATACTTTTTTGGGGGGAATTGTTTTGATGGTGGTAGTGACAGTGGGAGAGAGAAATGTTCAAGAGACTTTAAACTTTGGGCCATGGTGAAATGCAATGAGGCAACTTCCAGAGGGATCCATTATTATTGCAGGGCTATAGTTAGATCTGGTAGGGCTGTGATGTCCACTGTGGTAGCCACTTGAAGTCAGCCTCGTGTAAATTTACATGTACACCAGATTTCAAACACTTATTACCAAGAAAAGAATGTGAAATATCTCATTAATAATATTTATATTGCTTGCATGTTGAAGTGATAACATTTTAGATATACCAGGTTAAATACAATATAGCACTAAAATTAATTTCACCTGTTTCCTTTATACTGTTTAATGTGATTACCAGAAAATTTAAAATTATAGTTCCATTTCATAACACAACTAGAGTATGAACAAATTCCTAAGGTGTCAGGGAGGAACAAAAACAATCATCTTGCCTTTTGGGTATATGACCTCTCCTTTGTGTTGGAAGGCATAAAAAACAAGAAATAATAAATTTATATATCCCAACTAATGTCATTAGAAAATTGATGTATTATCTTTTTTTTAAAAGGAAATTAAATATCCTCAAACCTGTTAAAAAGTCAATTAAAATACAATTCCCAAAGCCAACCAAACTTCAAAAATCTAAAGGAAAAAGAAAACTGGAAAATGTCACCAAGTAAAGTAAAGCAGGCTGTAATTAATCAATTATTGAATGAATGGGAAGAAACAACATGCATTTTTAAAGTTAGTTTTAATAAAATACATTTAATTGTGTGCACTTTGGAGCCTTCGCTCGGCAGTGGGAAACAGTTGTTCCATCTGTGTGCAATTTTAAACGAATGCAAATCCTCCCCCTTTCCCCTTTGGCTCCATGGCTAATGAGAAAATGGAATGTGTTTTGGTCTAAATAGCCTTGTTTGAATATAACACTATTGATTTCCTAATGACTCTCTCTTCATTTTAGTGTCTTGAGAGACAAGAGATCTTATTGGATGAGACATAAAGCTGAAATCCTGACCATTTGTGGTCATTAAGCATCCCAGGGCACATTTTGCTGAAGAGCAGCATGGTTAGCCTATACCCTGGCCCAGTTCCAGTTTGTCAGGATAGTCTATGACCTAAATTCTCTGTGTTATGTACAAACAAGAATTAGTTTTTTCTCAAGCTCTATGCCACAAATTACAAAGTTTTGGCTATTTTCTATTAAACTGGTGCCAACTTTCACTCCATAAATGCTTACTTTTGAGTAAGCTGAATGTGCATTTGAAAATGGAATTTCGTCTTAAAGGACCATTGATATTCTATAGTGAACTAAGAGAGTTTTACTATTATAGTGTAACAGTGTATTATATATATGATAAAGATATTTACAAATGTGGTAGCATGTTTGCATTGATGGTCTAGTTTACGTCAGCAAACATATGTAAAGCAAACATATGTAAAGGTGTTATACCAAGCAGTAGAGATACAAACAATCGAATATGGTCACTAGCTTCAAGAGGCTAAAGGTCTGGTAAATGAGCAAAAAGGTAAACAGATATTCACAATATCAAATGGTAAAAGTTACAAAAGTTATAAATTGAAGTAAACAAAGAATACAGTTCCCTAACCCACAGGGAATGGTTGTATGAAGAGAGGTCATGTAAAATGGCCACACGTTTGATATTTTCATTTATTTATAAAAAGAAGATGAATAGCAATTAAACATAGGAAAGGGAGTGGAGACAGTCGAACACAGAGGAAATATCAGCAAAGTCAAACAGGCCTGACTTGGAATGGGCTATGCAGGAACTATCAGTGGTTTTGTTCTGAGAATTTAAGTAATGTGAAACAGGGACTAGCAGCAAAAAAGTGTAAAGGAGAGGGGCTGGCCCTGTGGCATAGCAGTTAAACTCTCGCGCTCTGCCTCAGCGGCTCGGGTTCACAGGTTTGGATCGTGGGTGTGGACCTAGCACTGCTCATCCAGCCATGCTGTGGCGTCATCACACATAAAATAGAGGAAGATTGGCACAGATGTTAGCTCAGCGACAAACTTCCTTACACACACACACAAAAGGTGTAAGGAAGAAACAGGCCTGGAGGGCTTTGATTTTTTTCTGGTCTTCCCCAGTGTCTACAGATTACCTGCCTTAGACTCACCTTGGGGACTTATAAAATACAGACTCTTGATTCTCCCTCTCCCCCTGGAGGAGAAGATAATCTGGGCGTCAGGCCGGTACACTGTATCTGGTTCTTCAGATGAAGCCCAGCAGAACTAGAGAAGCAAGTTTATGAGGAACGAGAACCATTAAAGAGGCTTAAGTGGAGGACATGTCATGATCATATATTAGATTTGTAGTGTAAATAGATTACTCTAACAGTTATGGAAAAAATACTTTTGAGAAAGGAAAAGGCGTCTTGAAGTGACAAGATGAGCTGGGAGTGCTAAGACCAAAGCTGGCGGTAGAGATTGCTGGTAGTGGGATGACTTTTCTTGGAACTTGAGACCAAGTTTTGCAAGGCACAAACCAAAGCCTGAAAAGCATTTGTTTTTTTATACACTGTAATAGATAATTTGCAGCCAGGGCTGGACCGGGATTTTCAGAAAATGCTATGCATTAAAGAAATTCCATTTTCTTTTCCTTTACTTCAAAAGAAGAAAAATCATTAAAATTAAAACAAAAATTACATATATACCAAAAGTAAAATGCTTTCTAAATTTTGTGATTGCATATTTCTGTATAGGTCCTCAATTCCATTTTTTAAAACTCAGTCTTCCGTCTATAACATGTTTTACCTACTTATTGAGTAATTCAGAACTGCTTATACAATATTGTTGACATTTTTAAAAATGCTTCCAAAAGATCCAATTAATTTTTTTTATCTTGTTTACTTCAACATCAACCATACTGAATAATTTAAATTTGGCCATTTGGGGTCCAGTCTTCAATTAATAGTAAGAGCAGCAACGTAATTTAAGGGGAGGGACCATGAACTAAGAAGCTTCTATCTAAACACAAATTTGAATGAAATTGGGAGCAGCAATAACCAATCTTATTCTGTGTGCTACAAATTTGCTTTTTATGGAACCAAGTTCCCTGCTCAGTGATTGGGGCAGATAATGATTATCATCATTCTACAAAGCTAAAGTATTTTCCGAAAGAAAAAAAACCCAGATGATTTATTTGGTGGAAATTCATTAAAAACTTGTTTTAGTTTTCTAGAGATTCCATAACATTACCACAGATCGGGTGGCTTAAACAACAGAAATTTATCTTCTCACAATTCTGGAGGGTGGAAGTCCAAGGTCAAGGTGTCATCAGAGTTGGTTTCTTCTGAGGCCTCTCTCCTTGGCTCATAGATGGCTCTCTTCTTCCTCTGTCTTCACATGGTCCTTCCTATGTTCTTGTCTATGTTCTAAACTCCTTTTCCTATAAGGACACCAGTCATACTGGAGTAGGGCCCACTCATATGATTTCATTTGACCATAATTACCTCCTTAAACGCCCTTTGTTCAAATATTCTGAAGTGCTGGGTCTTAGGACTTCAATGTGTGAATTTGGAAGGGGGAGAGAATTCAGCCTGTAAAAACATCTGAATACAAAATATATTTAAAAATTGAATTTAAACCCTGTAAGGCTAAATATTAAGAAGGATGGCATAAAACATGACTGAGGGAAAAATAGTTTCTAAATCCATCCGTGTAATGTGCCTAAAGGGGCACTTCTGAGGGAAATCTATTCAAACTGTTCTTGGAATAGGAGAGAAAGATTGTCAAATGATTGATGAATAGGAGGCTGCTCAAAATTACAGCAGCATGAAAATTAACAAAGGAAAAAATATGGGAGAAGGAAATCAAGAGAAAACAAACATGAAAGAAAATATGTTCACTTTAACATTAGATCAAGACAGGAAATTATGGGATTCTGGAGGCAGAGAGGCAGATATGAACAGAGATAGTTGCTTGAAAGCTAGGAACTTGTGGTTTATTTGTGATGTAATGAAAAACCAGGGCAGACACACAGGAGGAAAAATGATTGCTTACCGTGGGATTTTGAAAAGCCTGAATTAAATGAGCCAGAATGCGAGAGAGTATATCAAAAATAAAGTGTATGCAAAGAGCTGACCACAGCTCTGTATATGATGATATGATGAAACACAAGAAACAGCTGACTTTGGAGCAAAACTTGAGATGTGCACATAATATTTACTAAATATTTGAGTACTTACTATGTGCCAAGCACCAGGCTGAGTAGTTTATAATCATTATTTTTATCTAATTCCAACAACAGCTCTGACATTCAGTAATTTACCCTTGATTACAAACCAAGTAAGTAGCAAAGCCTGTATTTAAGCCCTGGCTCATCTTCTCCAAGGTCCATGCTCTTAATCACTCTACTCTGCTGCTCACAGGTGCAACAGCTACAGAAGTGGATTTGAATCTTTCCCAGGAGAGTAGAATAAACATCAAAAATAAGGGTCATAAAAGAAAACTATCCTTAGCATTTAACTTAGATTATTTCATTTAATTCTCACTCAAACATTAGGAGTTATACTATTACTACGCACATTTTAAAGGTGTGGAAATTGATGCACAAAATAGTAAATAACTTGACAAAGGACACACACGAATAACAGGTGGCAAAGCCAGAATGCAAGCCCAGGCAATCTGACTCCAGGGCCTGTGTACATCTATACTGTCTCCATGACGCAACATAATTTAAATAGGAAGATGAAGTTCCCAGTGAAGTGCTACTCCCAAGGAAAGGCAACAAGGTTGGAGGTATAAGGGACCTCAGACACACTGTAGAGACCAACGGGGAGAATTAGAGGGCTGACAGGACACCAAATTACTATATTCCTTTCTCTATCCATTCACTTTGAAAATTGGTTCAGTATATGTATTAGTTTGCTAGGGCTGCGGTAACAAAGTACCACACGCTGAATGGCTGAAACGACAAAAATTTATTGTCTCCCAATACTGGAGGAAAGGGCTGGTTACTTCTGAGGGATATGAGGGAGGGATGTGTTCCAGGCCTCTCTTCTTAGCTTGTAGATAACTGTTTACAGGTTCACATGGCCTTCCCTCTGTGTGTGTGCCAGTGTCCAAACTCTCCTCTTTTATAAGGGCACCAGTCATATTGGATTAGGGTCCATCCTAACACCCTCATTTTAACTCTATTACCTCTGTAAAGACCTTATCTCCAAATAAGCTCACATTCTGAGGTACTGGAGGTTAGGACTTTGACCTTGAATAATTTTCTTGGAAATTTCCTCTGCTAAGCATCCAAGTTCATTATTTACACAATCTGCTTCCATACAAATATAGGGCTCAATTCAGCTAAGTTTTCTCCATGATATAACAAGGATCTCTTTTCCTCCACTTTGCATAACACGTTTCTCATTTTCTTTGGAGCTCTCATCAGAAGAACCTTAAAAATTCATATTTCTACCAATATTCAGTTTACAGGATGTATGTTTTCTCTAAGACAAGGCATGATTTCTCTGCCATGCTCCTTACTTCCTCCTGAGTCCTCACTGGCAGTATGTCACATGCATATTTCTTCCAACAGTCTGTTCAAGGCAATCTAGGCCTTTTCTAGCATGCTTTCTAAAATATTTCCAGCCTCTACCCATTATCCAATTATAAACCACTTCCATATTTTTAGGCATTTGTTACAGAAGCATATCACTTCCTGGTACCAAAATATTTATTGCCTATGTGATTGAGAGGGATGGCTAGGCAAGTTCAAAATCTGCTAGGCAGGCAATCAGAAAAGGCAGACTGGAACTGTCAGGCACAAACTGAAGCTGCATCCACAGGCAGAATTTGTTTTCTTCAAGGAAGCCTCAATTTTGCTCTCCAGGCCCATCAGCTGATTGAATCAAGTCCACCCAGATTATCTAGATTAATCTTCCTTACTTTAAGTAAACTAATTATAGACTTTAATCACATGTACAAAATACCTTCACAATAACACCTAGATTAATATTTAATTAAATAACTGGGGATTAGAGCATAGCAACATTGACACATAAAGCTTACCATTACACCTGGGTTTTCTTTTTGGTTCATATATTTCAGACTTGGTGCTAAAGAAGCTGGAAACTTGGAAAATCCAATGGGAATAAAAACGAGAAAGCCCCAAGAAAACCCTGCTCTCCCTAGACAGGAAAGAGGCAATCCAGCAAGGCAGAAATTTTAGACAATAACCCTCTTACCTCAGGCAAACAAGGTGAAGAAACCCACAGAACCATCCTTACCCCCATAAGCCAAGGTCAAATGAAGTACGTAGACTTCTATTCTTTCCAGGCTATGATGAATCACCACTTGCAGCCTGTTCCCCAGGCTGGTTTCTGAGAAGACAGAGCTGGGAACTGAGGCTTTCATCCCAGTCCAGTGGTAACAAGGACCCTCTCCACAGTGTCAGTGGAGAGCAAGCAGGAATTCTAAACTCCAGCTGTCATAAGGAACCATACATCCCCATGGCCTGTGTTAGAGGAGGCTGAGAGGGAAACCGAAACTTTCACTATCACGTCATGCTAATTAGTCCTCTGTATTCCCATTGTGTCAGTGGAAGCCACCTAAGAAGCAGTAACCGGGAGCTTTTCTCCTTCCCCAGCCGGGATAATGTCAGTGAAGGCCTGGTGGGAAGCCTGAAATTCAGGCTCCATTCAGCCAGTGAAGTAACCCTCTCCCACCAAGGGCATCAGAGGAGGCCTAGTGGGGAACCTGAATGTTCACCCCACCCAGAAGTAATAAGGCAGTACTCCCTAACCCCTTTCTCCACTGGCACAATGTCAGAGAAAGCTTACCAAAACAGAAGATTTAAATAAAATCCAGTGTCTTTGAATACTATATCTACAACATTCAGGAAACAATGAAAAGTCATTTATTCCATCAAAACATGAAAAATCTCAACTTGAATGTGAAAAGGTAATCAACAGATGGCAACATTGAGATGACACAGATGTTGGAACTGTGATAAAAATTTTAAAGTAGCTATCATTAAAAATTCCACATGAAATTATAAACATGTTTGACACAAATGGAAAAAAAAGAGAAAGTATCAGCAAAGAAACAAAAGATATAAAGAAGAAACAACTGAAAAATTTAAAACTCCAGGCAGTCTCTGCCAAAACCAGGCTCTTGGCCCATCTTCAAGGGAGTCCCTTGAATCCAAGCTTTTGGCACAATCTAAGACTGGCCAGGTCCCATGACTCCTGTGGCTCCAGGCTCCTAATGAGCCTCCATAAACCCAGCCTCCAGCTGAGCACTTGTGCATCTAGGCTCCAAGTTGGGCACAGTGCCAGGTTAACTACTGCAGACCAAGGCTATCAAAACACCCTAGTAGCAGGCCGGCACCTGCAGCTCCAGTCTCAAGGCTTGGCTTCCATGGACCCAGGCTCCAGGTCTGCAACACCAGACCAGCTTCAAAGGTCCCAGATTACAAGCCAATTACCACAGCCCCAGGCTCCATGTTCATTCTAGTGTCAGGCCTATGACCACGGCCCAGGCTTCCAGCTGACTCCTGTGAAACCAGGATCTCAGCCCATTCCAGTACTGGACTCACCCCCATAGATCCAGATGCCAGGCCCACCCCAGTGGACCTTGGCATCTGGTTGGCCCCTGTTGGACTCAGGATCCAGGTGTAACCATGTAGACCCAGGTTGTAGGTCCATCACATCAGATTCAAGCACCCACCTCACCTCAGAGAGTCTAGGCTCCAGACCCATCCTCATGGATGCAAGCACCAGGCCTGCCCACCTGGAGCCCAGGCACCAGATCTGTCTGCCTAAGGACTCTAGGAGTAAGCCTGCCTGTGGACACCACCAGATGACACACCTGGAATATCTGGATGGGCTGAAAGATACAGGGTTTTGCAGCTGAAGACAGTCTGGAAAGAGTATAAGAGGCACCTACTTCCTCAAATGTGCAGACACCAATGCAAGGATACAAGAATTATGAATAATCTAAAAAACATGACACCCCAAAGAAAACTAATAAAACTCCAATGAGTGACCCTAAAAATGGAAATCTAAGAACTCTTTAACAAAGAATTTGGAATAATCTTCTTAAAGAAATTCAACAAACTACAAGAAAACCCAGATAGACAACTAAATGAAATTAGAAAAACAATACAAGAACAAAATGAGAAGTTCAACAAAGAAATAGAAACCATTAATAAATAAACAGAAATCCTAGAGTTGAAGAATACAATGACTTAACTGATGAATTCAGTAGAGAGCTTCAACAGCAGGCTCAACCAAGCAGAAGATGAATTAGTGAGCTAGAAGACAGTCCATTTTAAATCTTCCAGTCAGAGGAGTGAAAAGAAAAAAGAACTAAAAGAGTGAAGAAAGCTTCTGTGAATCATGGGATACCATTAAAAGAAACAATCTATGCATTATTGGAGTCCCGGAAGGAGGAGAGAGGGAGAAAGGGGCAGAAAGCTTACTCAAAGAATCATTGGTGGAGAACTTCCCAATTCTGGGGGAGATTTGGACACCCAAGTTTATGATGCTAATAGGTAACCCCAAAATTTCAACACAAAATGAGCTTCTCAAAGATATATTATAATAAAACTGCCTAAAATCAAAGAAAAAGAGAGAATTTTGAAAGAGGCAAGAGAAAAAAATTCTTACATATAAGGGAACCTCCATAAAGCTATCAGGGGATTTCTCAGCAGAAATCTTGCAGGCCAGGAGAGAGTGAGATGATATACTCAAAGTGCTGAAAGAATAAAACTATGAACTAAGTACCTTAATTAAAACCAACCAACCAACCAACAAACAAACCCTCTACACACCAAGAATACTTTACCTGGAAAAATTGCCTTTCAGAAATGAAGGAAAGATAGACTTTCTCAAAAAAATAAAAACTGAGGGGACTCATCAGCACTAGACTGACTTCCATGAAATATTGAAAGGAGCTCTTCAAGCTGAAATGAAGGGATGCTAACTGTTATTATGAAAACATATGAAAATTCAAAACATATTGCTAAAGGTAAGTGTATAGTCAAATACTGAACACTCTAGTATTGTCATATAGTGGTGTCTTAATAACTTTATAAGGATTAAAGGACAAAAGTATTAAAAATAACTATTGCTAGAATAATTTGTTAATGAATACACATTATAAAAAGATATAAATTGTGAGATAAAAAAACAAAATATGGGGGGGTTAGTAAAACAGTAGAAGTAGTTTTGTATGCTATCAGACTTAAGTTGTCATTAGTTCAAAATAGACTGTTATATCTAGAAAAGGTTTTATGTAAGCCTCATGGAAACCACAAAGCAAAAGCCTACAATAGATACACAAAAGATAAAGAGAAGAGAATCAAAGCGTACCACTACAGAAAGTCATTAATTTACAAAAAAAGATAGCAAAATAAGAAAATAGGAACAAAGGAATTACAATAAAGTGAGACACAACATACTTAAAAGCTTCTGTATAGCAAAATAAACAATCAGCAAAATGAAAAGGCGACCTAAAAACTGGGAGAAAAACCACCTATCTGACAAGAGGTTAATATCCAAAATATATAAGGAGTGCATACAAGTTAAAGGCCAAAAAATAATCTGATTAAAAAATGAATAAATACTGAATAGATATTTTTCCAAAGAAGACATACAAATGGCCAACATGTACATGAAAACATGCTCAATATCACTAAACATCAGGGAAATGCAAGTCAAAACCACAATGAGATATCACCTTACACCTCTTCAAATGGCTATTTTCAAAGACACAAGAGACAAGAAGTATTGGCAAGGCTGTAGAGCAAAGGGAACCCTTGTGCACTGTTGGTGGGAATATAAATTGGTACAGCTACTATGGACAACAGTATAGAACTTCCATAAAATTAAAAATAGAACTACCAGGTTATCCAGCAATCCCATTTCTGCATATATATTTGAAGGAAACGAAATCAATGTCTCAAAGAGGTATCTGCACCCCCACATTCATTCCAGCATTATTCACAATAACCAAGACATGGAAACAACCTAAGTGCCCATCAACAAATGAACGGATAAAAGCAATATATATAATGAAATATTATTCAGCTATAAAAAAATAAGATGGAAGGCCTGCCATTCACGACACTATGGATAGAATTTAAGGGAGTAATGATAAGTGAAATAAGTCAGACAGAGAAAGACAAATACTGTATGTTCTCACTTATATGTGGAAACTAGAAAAGCTGATTTCATATGAACAGAGAACAGAATGGTGGTTGCCTGAGGCTGGGGAGTAGCAGAAATGGGAAGATGCTGGTCAAATGGGACATACTTCCAGTTATAAAATGAATAAGTTCTGGGGATCTGATCTACTTTATAATGATTATAATTAACAATACTATATTATATACTTGAAAGTTAAGAGAATAGATCTTAAATGTTATCACCACACACACAAAAAGGTAATCATGGGGGGGGATGGAGGTGTTAATTAACATTATTTTTATAATAATTTTGCAATATATACATGCATCAAATCATCACACGGTACATCTTAAATTCACTTATGTTATATGTCAATAATATCTCAGTAAGTTGGAAAAAAAGAGAAGTTCTTCTATAAGAAGAAGAAAAAAATTCAGCAAATTTGAAGATAGAACAATAGAAATTACTCAACCTGAACAATAGAAAGAAAATAGACTGGAAAAACATGAGTAGGATACCAGCAACCTGTAGGAATATAACAAAAGACCTAACATTCACCTTCTTGGAGTCCTAGAAGGAGATAAAAGAGATGAGCCTGAAAAAAATTCCAAAGAAATAATGGCTGATAATTTCCAAATGTGGCAAAAGCCTACAGATTCAAGAAGCTGCGTGAACCCTAAACAAGACAAACTCAAAAATATTCTCACAAAGATACATCATAATGAAACTTCTGAAAGCTAAAGACAAAGAAAAAATCTTGAAAAGAGAGAGAGATAAATGACACCCTATGTAAAGGGAAAAAAAAATTTAAATGAGTGGATTTCTCCTCTGAAGTCGTGGAGCCCAGAAAGAAGCGGTATAACATTTTTCAAATTCTGAAAAACAAATCACTGTCAACACTGAATTATCTATCCAGCAAAACGAAAAGGAAGACATTCCCACATGAAGGAAAACTAAGAGAATTTTTCACAAGTCAACTTACTCTGGAAGAATTTCCAAAGGAAGATGTTTAAATAGAAAGGAATGGTAAAATAAAGGATGTGGGAACATCAGAACGGAAGAAAGAACAATGAGAAGAACAAAAGGGTTTCTTCCACTTCTGAGTTTTCTAAATTATGCTTAATGGTTGAAACAAAGTATATATTCTGATGTGCTTTTCAATATATGTAGAGGAAATATTTAAGACCATGATACTATACACTACAGAAGATTAAGAGACTTGAAGTGATAAAAGATTTCTACGCTAAACTCAAACTGTTAAATGTTTAACCCAGTAGACTCTGATAAATTGTACATGTGTAATGTAGTACTTAGAGAAACCAATAAAATATTATACAAGAGATATACCAAAAAGTACTATAAATAATCAAAAATAGTGTTCTAAAAAATGTTCAAGTAACACCCAAGAAGGAAGGGAAAAAACCTAAGTAATGAAAAACAGAGAACAAACAGAAAATGAAAAAAATAAAATGCCAGACTTAAGCCTTAAAGAATCAATAATTACACCAACTGTAAATAGATTAAATACACCAATAAAAATGACACATATTAGTAAAATAGATTTAAAAACATGATGCAGCTATATGTTGGGTTGTTATGTTGAATAAAAAGCCAATCCCCAAATGTCATATACTATAAGTTTCCATTTATATAATATTCTCAAAATGATAAAGTTAGAGAGAGAGAGAAAGACTAGATTAATGGTTGACTGTGCTTATAGAAGCATACGAGAGATCTTTGTGGCAATGGAATAGTTCTATATCTTGATTCTGGTGGTAATTACATAAATTTATACATGGGATAAAATGGCGCAAGACTATACACACACATTGTACCAATGTTCCTGGTTTTGATATTGTACTATAGTTACATAAGGCATAGCCATTGGGGGAAACTAGGTGAAAAGTATAAGATTTGTGGGGGTTTTTTGAGGAAGATTAGCCCTGAGCTAACTGCAGCCAATCCTCCTCTTTTTGCTGAGGAAGACTGGCCCTGAGTTAATATCCATGCCCATCTTCTTCCACTTTATACATGGGATGCCTACCATAGCATGGCTTTTGCCAAGCGGTGCCATGTCTGCACCCGGGATCCTAACTGGTGAACCCCGTGGCCACCAAGAAATGGAACGTGCGAACTTAACTGCTGCATCACCGGGTCGGCCCCTAAGATATTTTTTATTGGAGTAAAAGGGCATAGAGCTAAAAGAAATATAATACTTTTTTTTGAAAAATAAAGGGAAAAACATAGCAGTCTTCATTCTTAACATGTCATTTTAGGTGTGACTCTGTCTTTGGATAAGACATCTTGACCTATAATTGGCAATTCCTCTCACTTTCCTTTTCTCTGTCCTAACACACCAACCCAATAATGTATTAACCATATCATTATGTTATATATACTACTGTGAAATTTCCTATAACATCAGAGATCACTTTGTAGAATCATAATGCTTAAAGTGATGTCTTTTCTGTCTTCATATATGTAAACTATGCAAATCAACTTTGTCTGAAGTGTGTCAATTCCTCAAAGGGTTTACAGTCGTAACTTTCTTGCATGATTTTCCATTATTTAAGGCCTTTTAATCTGATGAAATTTTTGCACAGATTTGTTTATATGTGTGACAGCAAAGGAAACTATTTATGTCTTGTTTCTACTGTGGTCACTATGCAATAGATATTGGATACTGAAATGAATATAAGACAGAGCTTTCCTGTATGCATATTTTTCCAAAAGAAATTTTGGAGAATTTGTTTCATGAATCTTGTATTTCTCAGCACTTCTAGCAGATAAAAGAGAGAGAAAGAAAATTGTAAATGGGCCAGCCCAGAGGCATAGTGGTTAAGTCCGCACACTCTGCTTTGGTGGCCTGGGGTTCACGGGTTCAGATCACAGGCAAGGACCTACACACTGCTCCTCAAGCCATGCTCTGGTGGCAACCCACATACAAAATAGAGGAAGATTGGCACAGATGTTAGCTCAGGGCCAATCTTCCTCATCAAAAAAAACTTATAAAGATATTTCATTGGAGATGACTGATGCTGAGGACTCATGACTCCCTCCTTTGGGGTTGGGGAGTTTGGGAGATAGTTCCTTTACTTTAATTCTAGAGAAAGTGAGCACCAGTAGCAAGCATCATCACACATTGATATGTGTGTCCCTGTAGATATGGGATCCTCTGGACTGTAGTCTCACTTTCAACTGCAAAATCTAGAGAAAGCAGTAGGCTCACTAGTTGATTTGCTGGCTGAGCCAGGAGAGAGTTTGGAGTTTTTCGCTTCAATTTTTGATAGGAGAAGTTTGCTCTCCCAAAGGTTGTCAAGTAAAAGGACACACGAGTATATTCTGTGTGCACAAAAGAGAAAGAGCCAAAGTGGGGTAATCTTTGTCCTCACAATAGGTCTTTTTGGAGGGGTAGAAGACCCAGCAGCAGGAAGCTGGTGGTGAATAGCGAATTTCAAGGAGCTAAGGAAAGAGCTCCATTGACTGCCCAGATAAGACATTTATTTGCCTGTGTCAAGGGAATTCAAGAAAAAGGTACATACTCAGCTACGGAAATGTCTGAGGAGCCCATGGATATGCCTGGCAGAAAAAAATGTCAGTTTTAAGTGTCTTCCACGCCCAAAGAGTGCAAAATCAGCCTACATAGTAAACTGAATATATTTTAAAGGATGACTTGAGACCAAAATCATGGTGTGTTTTTATTACATCACAGATAGTAACTATTTAACCTACCAAAGATTAGACAGCTGGACAGACAGATTGATAGAGCTTTCAAATAAATATTGTTGGTAGTCTAAATAATCTTACTCCCAAATTCTTTTTTAACACCTCTGATCTCTCTTCCACCTTGTCCAAATGCTTCTATTGCGGCCATTTAATTGACCAATGCAGTGGTTTAGAAGAAAATAATCTTTCAGTTAATTCCTCCTATCATTTTCTTTGCACAACTTTTTTTAGCTTGAAGGAGAGAATCGTGTACTGTATCCATAACAGTGAGATCAAGAATGAAAGGGGAGAGGAGATGTAGCTCTGGGATTGTGACCAAAGGAAAGGTACATGGCATTGTTGTTTCAGTTGAATGGGCACAACAAAAGCCAGATTGAATGTGTCAAGGAGAGAGTATCAGAGGATAAAGTCGAAAAGCAGGAATACGAGGCAAGCTTGAGGAACCAGGAATACACTTGAATATTCTACTTTACATTCCTCTACCAAAATTACAAGTGTAATATGTCAACCAGGAAGAATTTCTAAAGCAACATAAAGGATGTTTAAATAAATGCCAATATATTTTTGCTCCATATATAATATCTTTAGATTTTTAAGCATCATTTAAATAGCTCATCTAGACAAAATAGATAGGTGTACTGATTTCAGAAGAGAAACAGAAAGATGAAGGGGCACACTCTGAAATTTTTCTAAAGTGTGTTTTTCCTTTACAGGAACATATGCTTGCCATTAAAATGAGAAAAGAAGGGGTTGATCCAGTGGTGTAGTGGTTAAGTTCACAAGCTCTGCTTTGGCAGTCCAGGGTTCACAGGTTCGGATCCCAGGCACAGACCTACACACGACTCATCAAGCCATGCTGTGGCAGTGTCCCACATATAAAGTAGAGGAAGATTGGCATGGATGTTAGCTCAGGGACAGTCTTCCTCAAGCAAAAAAAGGAGGATTAGCAACAGATGTTAGCTGAGTGCCAATCTTCCTCACCAAAAAATTAATAGTAGTAAAAATAAAATAAAATGAGAAAAGAAGACGTACATCTGTATTTCAACTATTAAAAAATGTAACATTTTAACTTATTTCCAATCTCTTTAAAGTTGTTTTCCATTCTGTTAAACTTCTACGAATTTGGATTTAAAAATATTTTAAACTTGGCAAGAGAATGAAGGTAAATTTCCTAATTCATTGCTACTCTCTGCCTCTTCTGCTATTGTATAGCACCTACACACACATCTCTCCCTTTTCTTTTCTATTGATTGGATGCTCAGTCATATCTTCATTGTCTTATGTGTTCGTTAATAAATAGAATCAGGTCTTCCTTACCCATAGGTGTTCCCTGTACTAATCTACCTGTCCCATACGCTCCAGGTTAATTTTCTTAAAATCTCAACCACTCACATTGAGAAATACCTACCAGGGACTGTTTGATAGCCTTGTGGAGGAAGTGGTGTGGAGAGAAGAAGAGATTCCCATAATAGATGCATCTCCTGTGTGTGTGTTTTGATTGCCAGAGGAAGCACAGCACATTGTATGCTATCTAAATATTGATTACCATTATTTATTTATTACCACAAGCTACTGATGCAACAAACTGCTATAAACAAATACAATTAGTGTAAGATCTAAACACAGAGCAGAGATGATTCTCTTATGTTCCTTCTGTAAGTGAAGATGTATATATAGGACAGTGTTGGTCAAATTATTTCTAAATCTTGTAAGTAGAATATAACGGTATTAGTTCATAGTCTTACCAAATCTCAATGTCAATAAGTCATCTGTAATTCTGTTTCATGATACTGACAAGTCTTCTTTTGTAATTTCCCTCTCTCATCCTCTGTCAAAAAATAATATATTTGCCAAGTTTTGTTCATTTCTATTAAATATTCCTTGGGTTTCAAGCAACCAAAGTTATTTTTAGCTTTAGAAAATTTCACTTAATAAATAATATAACAATAATATTTGAGAAGATTCCTAAGAAAAAGTAATCATGTCTAATTTTATTACTACTATACAGTCTTTACCAACTTGCCTAGATGACATTTTTCACACAGATGCAATCCTCGTGCTTCTATAGTTTTGCATTTTGTTCTTTGTAATTGATTTTATATTTCAAATATTTAAAAAATATTTAACCTATCCTTTGTTATTCAGTATTTACTAGCAAAATAGTATTTCATGTAGTTGATGTATCATATTTTTAACTGTTCCAATTCCTCCATTTAGAAATAACTGACTTAAGAGATAAATACTAAAATAAAACAAATTGATGACTTGAGAACTGTGCATATTACTAGCATTCTGGAACCAAAACAGTTGATAATTCATAATAAACATCACATTACTTTTCTAAGCACCTGTTGTACATCAGGACAAGAGGAGTTGTATATCCCAGTAGTTACCTAGTGGCTTTTGACTGAAAGGAATTCCTACACCAAAGATTGGCAAACTATGGTCCTTAGGAATGATGCCTATTTAAGCAAATAAAGTTTCATTGGAATGTAGCCATGCTCATTCATTTACATATTGCCTACTTTACATATTGGCCTCTTTTGTACCATAGTGACAGAGTTGGATAGTTGTGACAGAGACACCATGGCCCATAAAGTCTAAACAACATACTATCTGGTAAAAGACTTCCATACCAATGTTAGGATTAATCTCTAACACATTGGCTTATGTTCATAGAATAATATCAAAAAGATTCATTTTAGCAAATTAGCTGTTGATTAGAAGACAAAAAGTGTTTTTCTCAGTACTGCCTTTTCTGCTCCTCCCTTCCATAAATCATTCACTCTAACTATAGAGGGACTTCTCTAGCACACAAATATAATAATGTCACTCCAAAGCTGAAAAAGTAAGTAGTTATACATAGCTTTCAGCTAGAGCTTTAATTTCTTAGCGTGTTTACAGATGAAACGTGAAAAGATATTCTGAAGTCATCATAAAAGTTTCATTTGCAGTAGACATATAAAAATTTCTCTTACTGTCAATCAATAGTTACATATTATTATTTGATGTTTTATTCATAGCTTCTGATGGGCCTAGTTTTCCTTACATGAAACATTTTTGTTCAGAATTTATTATTTTATATCTGTTAATCCCCCAGCTGAACATTTAAATATTGGTAATGCTTTATACTTGTGTAGTCACAGGTATTACAATAAAAATTCATGGAAAGCCTTTTTAAACAGAACCTCACCATAATTCTTCAAACATTGTATTAAACTGAAATATACCTGCTTTGGGTAAAATCCAGAATCATAAAAATACTGGTCAGGAACATTACTTTGGCTTACATTCCCCTCTAAAATGAACTTTTTATTGCAGTACAGTCTCTTTAATAAAAATAAAAATTAAGGGCAATTTTGTGACTGATCGCCTTCAAAATGTGAATAATCTGCTTCAAAATGCTGACACCAGAACATACATTTGGGTGTTCCAAAATTCAAGCTACTTAGAATCCTAGCGATATTTAACACAGGACATATGTATGCTCTCATTTCCCCACTTCCACTCATGATGTCAGCCACATGTCTGGCGCATTTGGTCAATATGCAGTGAATGAATTAATACGAGACATTACATCCATGCATATAGAAAAAGTTAGCCTTTGACATTAGACTTTGGCTAGGAAGTGCAGTGTAAAAAAAGTGTTGTCAGCTTGAACATAAGCCCAGAAAGAATTAGTAAGCCTGGATCCTCTTTATACAATAAAAATTCAAAATGAGTGGCCAATTTAATGTTAGCTTATCTTGGTCTCTATCCAAGGTAGTTACCAGTAGAATCACAGACATCCTTGTTATGCCATGATTCTAACCTATAATTCATTACTACAGAAAAGACCATTCCTAATGCTACAGCAAGACTTCAATGTGGGCTTTAATGATTATCATCATAATAATCAAGTAATAATATGCTTTGCTCGGGAAGTCATGGAGCAACGAGCAGAACAGCCTGAGAATGATTCTTGGAGCTCTCTCATGGTTGCCCAAACACACTTGTAGAGGGAAAGAAGACTTTCCCTCCTAGCAGTGGGAAATGCTATATCCAAGTTTAGCTTCCCTCTCTACTGGAGAATCCCCATTCCCCACCCGCCCATCTATGTCAGTAGAAGGCATTGCAAAACCCCAGAGGCCCTAAGGTCTCTAGATGTTGGCAGCTGGAGTTTCTAGATAATTCCTACAGGCACCTGGCCTGAAAAATCCAGACAGACTGCAAAATGTGTATTACACTATCAAAAAATTGTTGTTGTGCTGGACCTACAAAAAGGAAGAAAAACAATGGGGTGAAGTTCCTTCATTGGAATGCAGACCCACACTGGTGGTCCAGCAATATCCCAGTCCAGCCTCCTTTGCTGTGGAATAATGAGAGAGTGGACACCTGTACTATTGCACCTCTTCATGCGCACTCTACCACTGAGGATTTCCCATTTCTCCAATAAGCCTATTTTGATACTGTGAGACACTGTGAAATTAATCCAAAACCCAGAAAAGACAATCTTTGGCAATAAAAGCTGAACAATACTTTGCAAATTAAAGTTTCGGCCATCTATGAAATGATGAAACAGTCATGTGTGTGTGTGTGGGATGGAGTGTGAGTGTGAATGTTGAGTCTGAAAAAAATTTGAACTTAATAGCTTGCTTTTAAGAGGAAGTAACTAAAGACTTCCTCAAATTAGGAAAGATTAGTTATTCCAGTGACTTTGATCTGAATTGTAATGCCTGCTGGTCTGAAAGCCTCAGCTCTAGTAAAGTTAAGCTACAGGAACGTGAAGGAGATTTCAAAAGCTCCCATGCCAAATGTCCTCGTCAATACTGACCTATGCTATTCTTCACAGAAATTGACCATCCAGTTCACTTTCATTTGAATTTTCATTATATAAGGATGTTTCAGGTACATTAGGTACAATAATCCAGTGGTATTGCCATTGTTTGTCTTCCCAGAATTGAGATAATTAACCAGAACCTAAAATTTTCGACATAAGGATGATAAGGATGATGCAAGCACAATGGCAAGAACAGGGCTAACCAAATAAAGTTCAGATATTAGACTGCTATTTTCTTAGTAAGACAGTTTTCCACCACAATGGACCATAAGGCTGGCTTTCCAATAAAGGCAGGAATTTCCTGCCTAGAAAAGTATACATATCACACTGAGCCCACAGGCAGTTTAAATTACAAACACAACATGAACAAGCGAATCTATGTACAAAAGAGTTGCTCCAGGCACAGATCCCAGAGGGTAGCTGAAATCAGAAGCAAGAAGAGGAATTAGGAGATAGGAAAGCAACATGTTGCAGAGATCAAAGGAAGGGAGTGAGTCAAGGTCAGCCAGTGAATAAGGACACTACACAGTCAGCATCAACATAAAAACAAGCAAATAAACAAACAAAAAAACCCCAGGAATCTTGAGCTGACCTCTTTGCTAAGGAAGAAGTTAAGTTAAGGTGTGGTCTTTGGATGGGGCAGGTAAATCACATTAGAATGACAGTTTGTAATGTCATCTCTGCAGACAGCAGCCAAAGATTAGGGCAGCTCCTAAATTTAAGTTACTCCATGGAATCCCAAGTAAAATTTATGATCAGTCCCAAGGAGGAACTACCCTCCCTTCCAATTGCTTTTTGTAGAATGATGAAGGGTATAGTGAGTGGATGTCCCAGAGGACACTGAGAGCACTTCTGGGCAAAGGCCAAAGCAAACTACATGTGTGAAACATAGTAGAGAATTTCTCCTGGGTTTGTGCCCAAAATTATTATATCCCAACTTGAGTCAACAGCACGGTGGTTGATAGTGAAATCATGGATCCATGAGTAGCGATTTGAACTCACCTACAGTATCTCAGGGATATCACTGTCCATAGAGGGAGTCCTACATACGCAGTTTCATTGTGGGGTCAACATGATCTCAAAGGCGATTGTGTTCATGGGGTCACCATGAGACTTTGAGGACATGGCCCAGTAGAATAACCAGTAAAGTTTATACAATCAGGGTACCGGTCTTCCTTTATCTCCATTTTGTTTTTGATTTCTTCTCCCACTGAAATTTCTCTGGTCTGAAACTATACTCCCAGTATTGCTTAAAATCTATTTTTCTCCCTAGGGCATTGATTATTAGTTGAAATTTCATGGAATTCCAACTGGTTTCTATGAATACTCTGAAATTATATAGGATATGTTTTATTTATATGCACATACACATTTTTAAGGATTCTAAATGTTTTATAAGTTTCTCAATTAGGGCCTATTATACATTAAAATATATAAACCATTGTTCCAAATCTTAGGAATATAAAATCATATTCTGGAATGTCTACCATGTTAAGGCACTTTGGTTGCAAACAAGAGGAATACTAAACTTAGCCTGAGTAAAATAGGAAATTTATTGGCTTACATAACTCAAAATCAAAGACTCGAAGTACGGCTAAATCCACAGGTTCAAAGAAAATGGTCTTTCTCTTTTTCTTGGCTCTAATTTCTTCTCCCTTGGCTTTATTCTTAAGTATATGTTCTCTATGTGAATGCAAGAACACATTATCCCCAAAGTCAGCAATCATATAGAAAAGGGAATGATTTTCTTTTTCTTTTCTTTTTCCCTTTTTCTGACCACTCCAGGAAATTTTCTCTGGAGGATACTGATTGGCCCAGTGTGGGTTCCACGTCCACATCTGTGGAAGGCGAGCCCAGTCTATGTGATTAACAGTTCCATGAAGTGGAGGCAGGAGATCTAAAGGAAAGAACAGAAATCTCTATTTCTCGAGCTGTTTTTAAGACTAACAACAAGTGCTTTAGAAAAAATGACTGATTAAAACAAACAATTACAGATTTTACAGATGCAAAGTAGTTCAAGAAATCATCTGGATGAGCCCTTTCTTTTCAAATGATAAAATAACTGTAGATCATGATCTATTTTTCTGTCCAGTCAGCTTTTGCTGGATATAGATACTGGAAACAGATCATTTAGAGACAGCATGACAAACTTATTTAGAAATTTTCAGAAGGATGTGGAGGGTTAGGCAGTGAAAATGAGTTGTTTTAGATTTTTCTACAACACAGGTACCACGGATATCTGAGAAAACAAAAACTAAGTGCATGTACCACCATTCCTTCCTCCCATATCTATGGCTGGCGTGTCCTTGACCCTGGACATGGCTTCATAACTGTTACTATTTCAATAGCCACTATTGAGGAAATAGAATTGACTACAGAGGTAGATACTCATTGTCATCCTGTGGATGGATTAGAGTGAGTTTAGCTAATTGCAGTGAAATACGCTTATTATGATAGTTTCATAAACTTACGCTGGGAGTACTCCATAACAAAGCTGAACTGTACTCTGTCAGTTATCAAAGGATCTCATGTACTCAAGATAAACACAGAAGAGGAAACCATATGCAAAGAAATGACCACCTTAACTTAAATATATATATATATTTGAAAGTAAATGCTGAAATTAAAAGCTACCTGCTTATCATAGTTGCCTTTGTAAATACTACCAAACTCAAATCATGACCTTTCCATGAGGTTTCCTATTATCAGTGAAGACAGAGCCTTCTGCCACTCAGACAGCACATGCTGCCTTCTTTTATCATGGTTTATCATACATTGTATCTTTATTACTAGAGCAGCTAACAGACTCATATGCCTACAGGGCAAGTACAGCCACTTAGATGTGTGCTTGCCACAGTGTGATGAAATTCAGCTTGTTTGTTTGTTTCTCGATCTATTGCAGCCTGATACTTTCCTAAAAGTACAAGTATTTTGTAAGTTATAAAAGTATTGCTCCTAGAAAAACAAAATGCAAAAGATATGTAAACCAGATACAAACTTTTTCAAATCTTTGAAGTAGTATTATTAAACACACATTGTATTATTTCCACGTGGACCAGTAACAGTTCACGGCCTGTTGCCAGTTTTCACAGAACAAATCTGAGCAGCAATTGAAGTATTTGAGTAGATCATTAAGTATCTTAGTATCTTATAAGTATTTACCCTAGTATTTTATATAAGATGTCTTGTAAGTATCTTTATATACATATACCATGTTATTTATATATATTTATTTACTATGAACAACCATTGACAAAAAAACCCAACTTGTGGACCTCATGTTCTTCATTCACACAATAAGCATAGAAAGAACTACCTCCCAGGCTTATTGTGAAGATTAGAGACAACGGTTACATATAAAGTACCAGAAACAAAGTCTGTAGTCAACAAATGGTAATAGCAATTGTTAATATCACTGTGTTCTCACTATTAGTCATTCATCCAATGTTTATGGAGCATCAGCCATAAATATATATACGTAGGTATTTGTTATAGAGATTTAAACTTACTCGGTTGTGGGAGCTCATTAACCAACATTTTTAAGGTTGCTGTCTTCAGACCTGATACCGGAGCTTGAAGTCCACAGCACAAGAATATAGAAGGGAAAACTAATACAAAGTGGGTAGAGTAAGAGCAAGCAGGAACCCTTAAGTATAAGCTGGAGCTCACGAGGATGAACTGAAACTTGTGTAAGGTCTCGCAGCGTCCCACTTGGTGATGCAGGAATCCTGCGGAAGCTGAAACCCTTTGCTGCAAAGCAAAGCATATACCCAGCTGGCCCAGGAGTTGGAGAAGCTAAAGAGGATCTAGGGGAAGATAGAACCATTTCACTCAGCTGCTGGCTCACACCAAGTGAGTCAACAGGTGAGCTACAAAGTGGCTGCTGCTTCCCTTCTGCTCTCCAAATCCTCCATCGGAATCTCTCTTGTAGCCCTTCCTAACTGGAAAATACAAGGCAGAGAATTCTGGGAAGTAAAGTTCAACTTAGTCAAGTTGAAACATTACAAATTCATCACAAATGTACTTATGCTCCAATTATTCTTATAGGTAATAGTAATTACCCTCAAAGGTAACAGTATGAGCAAAACATCGGTGCACCTTTGATGAATGAACAGGAACTTACATCGAGCTTCAGTGTCTAGGATATTTTGATTTACGGTGAGAAGTCAGAATTCTGAATTATTATGTGAAAACTGTCAATTGTTAAATTTTGAAAAAATTGTAATGCAATGTTTAACAAAGAAGCAAAAACACAGTGCAGGTAAACAAACAGGTCCATAGGTGGTATTTAATTCACAAACAACATTTTACAATTTCTGTACTAGAATATAGTCATCTTGAGTGCTATATGTTAAACATATTTGAAGCTCCTGCAGTACCTTATATCTAGAGAGATGTTTTTAAAGGAGCAAAATGAATCCATATACTACTGAATGAAACAGTCGGGATCTTTGGGAGTATTAGACATTGGAACAATGGTCAGAAGATGCACAGATAACATGATGCAACCTCTGCTATATCAATGATTCTCTGGTAAACTTCATTTATTTCTACAACTAATGCAGAAAAAATAGTACATTAATTGCTCTGATTCATAATCAAAAATGAAGATTAAATTGAGAATACACTGCACTCTTTAAACAGTTGTTCATTCTTTAAAGGGATGAAATATTACGAGGGAAAAGGCAAATGGTAAATCTAAAGCTGTAGGAATTCAGTTTTCAGGTCTTGGTAAGCAGGCATATTCTTTTATGAATTATTTATAAACTAATTAAAATAGCATAAATCACACATTTCTGATGGATACAGATGGGACTCTGTATTGACAGTCCATCAGGAAGGACAGTTTTGATATGACCTTAAAGTGTTCAATAATTGCTATTTAGTAGAGCAGTTGAGAATTGTAATATTGCCTATTTTGTAGCCCAAATTGAACCAGCACCATGTTGATTAGCATATGTTAAAGCCACCTCGTTTTCATTCTCTTGCTGGTGGAGCAGCTGTGCTAAGGAACTGATTTCTCATTGGACTTTTGAGAAGCAGAAAATCATAACAATAAAGTTAAAGCTGGCATACTGTGAAAACTGTTTTTCAGAATGTAGGAGATACGCACATGTAAATGTATAATATGTATATGTAGTTTTGTTGGTTGGTTGTTTTTTAACAAACTACTCAGCCTACCAAAATCTGCACACAGATTTGTTTTTATGCTTGGGTGGAGACAGAAACCACAAGCGTTACTCAGTGTTAGTGCCAACAATTTGACATAAAAAGCCCTGTCTGTGCTTAGCATGGAGGAGGGAAAAAAAAGAAAATGCACACATACTCCTGTTTTGAAAGCATAGTGGCAGAACGGATGGGATAAGAAGGACCAGAAGGTCAAAGTGAAAAATGAGAGTCAACCAAAGAATTACAGCAAGCCATCAGTGACACAGGGAACTGAATGCGGAGAACTAGAAGGTTGCATGGATCAGATAATGACCAGAGAAAGCACTACCTGTTTTCAATGGGATTCAGAAACATTGTTGAGAATCTCTGCAGTTAACAAACTACTTGACAACAAAATAAAATTGAGGCTAAATACTTTAAACTTCTTACATGTCTATTTTTATACTTACTATGATGTAATAGTTTTCTAAGGCCGCCATAACTAATTACTGTGCTACAAACTTGGTGGCTTAAAATGACAGACACCTATTCTCTCACAGTTCAGTAAAGCAGAAATCCAAAATCAAAGTGTTGGCAGGATTGGTTCCTTCTGGAGGATGAAAGAGAAACTAACTCTCCCTTGCCTCTCTCCTAGATTTTGATGATTGCCAGCAATCCTTGGTATGCCTTGGCGTGTAGACACTCTAATCTCTGCATCTATTGCCTTCTTCTCTGTGTCTGTGTCCTTTATGCCTCTTACAAGGACATTTTCATTGGATTTAAGGCCCATCCTAATCTAGTATGGTCTCGTCTAAATTCTTAGCTACATCTGCAAAGATCCTGTTTCCAAACATGGCTACACGCTCACAACAGGGTGGGCATGAATTTTGGGGAAATAAAATTTACCATACTCCTATGATTTCTTTCAAATTCTAGAAACAGATCATTCAGTTATTTACTAAGATTTCTTAAAGAAAAAAATCTTTGTTTCTATATTTAACACTCAAGAGCTATATAATGTAAACTTGAATTATTTTTAATCAAATGACAGCAGAATGGTTATAAAATTATCTACACCAATACTATAGAGCATTGTTTGTATGTGACTCAATTTAGAAAAACTAAAATATTTACCAAATCTATTTTGTTTTTATTCTTAATGAAAATTGTTTACTGAATCCTGTGTGTGTGTGGCGGGAGGCTTAGCCTTCCTATTAGATAGAAGGAAGTCAATTGAAGTTGTTGGCAGTCTTTACTCCAGGTGATCCCAGTGCTCACTAAAGTTTGAGATGCACTACTTTAGAGCAACAAGTGATTTCACTTGCATTACCTATTTATTTCTTGAGACAAGCCAATAATTTAGGCATCAATATTTTTCCTTCCTTAGGGATCCAGAACCGAAGGTTCAAGGTAAATTGATTTCTGTTAGACAATTCACTGCGTTGAAGGTAGAATTTGACCAAAAATTTATTCACCTCATTTAATATAATGTTTACCCAGTTTTGTGAGCTGAAAAATGTGGTTAAGAACACAGAAATGAATAATGGGTAGTCTACCAATGTCATCCACCTGGAATATATCTCATTTTCTTTTTCTGTTTCCTTTCTTCTCAGGCTGGTTGCAGAAAGGAAAGTGAATACCCAGGCCTGGGCACCAACGTGGTGGCTGCCAGGGCCTTCTGGCTCCCTCTGTGCTCTGCCTTGCAGCTGTGTGTCCCTATGAATGCTGGCACTTGGAGGACCCAGTATGCTGAAGCGGTGGCCTGACTTCTACAGGTGTATCACCTTCCCTCCTACAGGGAAATTCTCGATGAAAAGGAGATTGCAAAGAAATTTAGATTTGGATATTTAGGTTTATGGCCCTTGCTGAGATCTCTCTCTCTCCTGTAAACATGGGTGATTGGCATTCTCTGGTTAGCCACACATGGGAGAAAGTTATTCTTATCCCAGTGTAGCAAGCAAACATCAAAATAACAGTCAACCTTTCAAATATTGCTCTTTGCTAATCAGCAGGAACTGTGAATTACAACTCACAGAATAAACAGAATCCTAATTGCTCCTTTTCATCGTGCCTGCCAAGTTTTGTTTCTCATCTAGAAAATGTAAAAGGAAATCATGAGTTGAAAATAAGATGAGTAATGTATGGATCAGATTTTGTGGACCAGAAAAGACAATATGTAACTACCTAAGAGAGAATACTCAGATCTCTTCCAGGTCCATTCATAACTCAATATATGACCTTTTTACCAATTATTTTCATTTTTGTTAACTTCAGGTGGTATGATAAATGCCATTGTCCTTCCCAAGTATATATTGACTCATGCTATATATGAAATTTTAACATTCTGTCAAATATATTTGGCCAAATGTTTTTATTTCGAGAAAAATTCCAAGTTAAGTGTGCTCTGTAGAAAGGATCTGTAAATCACTCCATTGTTAAAGGTCTGTAAAGGGGTTATTTCACTACTTTGTTCAGAGGAGGTAATCTACAGAGAACCAACAATGCTTAAAATTGCATTGCCCCTAAGACCAACTACACTTGCCTCGTAACTTATGCAAAACCTGTAGACTCTGAACAATGTAATCACTGATAAAGTCTTGCAGAGATGACTTTAACAACATTTAGAGATCAGCAATAGTGCTCACAGGATTAGAGCACGACCTTGATTTTTTTCTTTTTCATGGTTGGTCAACCTCTTGGAGTATGTGAGATTTTAAAATGTCACATTACAAAAGAGAATGCCAATAAGCAGATCCCAATAAAAGTGTTTCCTTGAGGTAACACTGAATGTTGCACAGAGAAGCTCTCAATGCTTGAATTGTCCTAGGTTAAAATAACATCTTCAGGTTACAAAGCATAATGTACCATCCTCAACAGAAATTATTTCTTTTTAACCTCAGTTTTGTTGCCTTTAAAAGAGTATAATAACACAGCACATGATGTTACAGGGATTTAAAAATATAACTTTAAGGACTTTAGAGTTTATCTCAGAAAGCCTGTGCTATTCAAAAATGTTACTTTCTAGCCACATGTAGGTATTTAACTTAAATTAAAATCAATTTACATTAAATAAAGTTAAGTATCCAGTTCTTCTGAAAATAGTTACAATAGCCACATTTTAAATCCTCACTAGGTACATGTGGTTAGTGGCTATTATAATGGACAGCACAGAGAATATTTCCATTCTCATAGTAAGTTCTATGTGACAGTGCTGGTATGGGCTCTTCAAAATTGGAAACGAATGCTTGATGCCAGGAATGGAGATGACATCCAGTTTGCATTTTAGATCATTTGCTTAGGAAGCAATGTGAAGAACAGATTGGTGGACAGGGAGACTAGAGGCAGGCAGACCCAGGTATACCTGGATTCCTATTCCTTCTGCTGGAGGACTTCCTTGACTCCTTCAGTCTGAAAAAGGTCCCCTTTCTCTGTGCCTCTGTGACTGATTGCATTTTTCATGCACTATCCCTGTTCTTACAATGTAACATTTAGGTTTATGCCTAAATTCTTAATGTTCTTACAATGTGACATTAACACTCTTCCATTGTGAGGTGGGGGTCTATAATTTCTACCCAGGAAGCTAGATTATTGTGATAGCAACATTGCGTGACATCTGAGGCAGGATCATAAAAGGCAATACAGCTTTACCCGGCTCTCATTGGTGACGTTTATGTTAGGAGTCTTGAGCCTGTAAGTAAGAAGTTTGCCCTTGCTTAAATGACCATGCCAGAGAGATCATGTGGAGAGACCACATAGAGGTAAAGGGAGATGGCTGAGGAGCCCAATTGTTCCAGTCCCCAGCTGTTTGAGTGTTCCTAGACCAGATGCCTTCAGATAATTCCAGCCCCTAGCTAATACTAAGTGGAACCAAGAGAGCTGTCATCAACAATTCCTGTCCAGACTGTACATTCATCAGCTAAAGAAATGGTTTAAGCCACTAGGTTTTGGAGTGGTTTCTTATACAGATCTAGTAACTGTAACAGCACTCATCCTATATTGTGATATTTAATCACTAATTATGCTTTATTTGATCACTCTAGTCAGTCTTTATTACAATTATTTCTTTAAATAACCAACTCCCATATGTTAGTTTCTTGAAATCAGGAGTTAATTTTGTACCTCCAATGCCTTTATAAATGCCTGGTATTCAGTAAACGGTAATGAACAGACCTCACTTAAGACAGAGTCAATATCAGGCAATTCAGCCTTGGATATCATTATGTTGTCTTAGTAACAAAGGTAGAGAAGAGCAAGCTGTAAGATAACTTATCTTCCGAGGTGGATATAACTTTAAGAATGTTATGAGAAACCTTGTGACAACAAAAGTTTGGAATTATTATTATTTTTTTATTAGTCTTCCTTAAGTTTCTTCTTAGGCTTTTATATTTCTAATACTTAGGATAATTACTCTATTACAAGATGAACAGAGACATGTTAAAGATTTGCCATTAAGAAGCATATAGTAGGAGAAAAAAGTGAACATATACAATGGTTATTAAATAAGTTGGGCTAAATTGGGTACAAAGCAGGAAATATTACTAGCCCACTAGTAATAGTTCCTTTTCTTGTTTGATTTAAAGCCTCTACTTTCTTCCAAAGCGTCTCAGTCATATTGGAAATCAGCAGAACAACACTACCTCTGATTCTTGCACAATTGCAGGGGATGACATTCAGGAATAAAGGAGAACAATTTTTGATGGACTCTAAACTTACTCTAAACAACACATGTCCTCTGAATATGCTAGTTGTCTAAATGCTTGCTGTTTTACCTATTCCTTGCTTTCGGATCTCCTGAGAGATCTCTCTGACCTGAAGAACATGAGGCACTTTCTGGCTGGCCTCTCTTCATGCCCTACCCTTTGATTAGTCAGTGTCTGCATCCAGGAGTAAACCTTTACCTCTGCTTACTGAGTGTGATTGTTAATTTTATGTCAACTTGGCTGGGCCATGACGTGACTCAGATATTTGGTCAAACATTATTCTGGGTGTTTCTGTGAGGGTGATTTTGAATGTGAGATTAACATTAGAATTGGTAGACTGAGTAAAGCAAATTGCCCTCCCTCATGTGAGTGGGCTTCATCCAATCATTTGAAGGTCTGAATGTAGCAAACAGTTTGACTTTCCCCTCAAATAAGTAAAAAATAATTATTCCTACCTAAAGGCCTTTGAACTAGGACTTAACCTTTTCCTGCCTTCAGACGGGAACTGAAACATTGAGTCTTCCTGGGTCTTGAGGTTGACAGTCTGGAACTACAACATCAGACCTCCTGGCTCTCAGGCTTTTGGACTCAGATTGGAACTGCACCATTGACTCTCCTGAGTTTCTAGCTTGTCAACACGCCTTACCTTGCAGATCCTGGGACTTGCCCAGCCTCCATAATCATGTGAGCCAATTCCTTATAACAATTCTCTTTACATATGTATATATATATACATATATATATACATATGATATTGGTTATGTTCCTCTGGGATACACTGGGGATGCCTTACTCCCTAAAGGAAGACCTCTTGAGTGAAGGCATTTTGAAGCCCACTCACACCTGGCTATCTTCTGAAATCTTGCTTGATTCATGAGAAAACATTCATCTTCACCTGTCAATAGTGGAAAATACACTCCTTTTGTTGTAGCCCTCTCTATTCAACCTCCCATCAGGGTGGCTCCAGCCAACCTCTCCCCTTCATATTTTTTTAGCCTCGAGTTAGGATCAAGTGCTCAGGAGCCAAAAAAGTGCTCACAGTACGTATGTCAGGTTCTTTCAAGAGTTCTCCCTCTATGTACAGTTGAAGTTACTTGTCAGCACCAGAACTAGCAGAATTCTATATTTCCTCACACAAAACCAGTAGTGAGATTTGGCAAGGATCTCCCCACACGTTATGTCTGTCACTCCTATGGGTAGGGGAGAGATTATGAATGGATCCTTAACAACTCTCCAAAAATTTATCACTTCCAAGTTCTCTGCTCAATCTTCTTGGGATTAGTGATGGGCAAAAAGGGTATAGACAAGTTTTGGGGTCACCCAATAGAAAGTTATACATAGATGATCTGGTATCTCTATTTGCTTTCGACTCTAGGGCCTTAGCTGAGCCAGGATAACAGGAAGGCATTCAAATTTAACATCCCTTTACCTATATAAAGAAATAAAATTAAAGATACAAACCAGTAGTTGTTCTCTGAGGCAGAGATAAATGGCTGTGAGAATTCAGAGGAAAAAAGGTAACTCACATCTTACAGAAAGTGGGGGAAATTTGATGGCTTCTAAACTAGAACAAAAATAATAAGTGGAATTTTCACATGCAGAATTGGGACATAATTATTTCATTATAAGGGATAGCAGGAGCAAGAGCTTAAAGCTAGAGAAGAGTAAATGGTGTTAGGAGGATTGCTAATCATTCTTTTCAACTGGGAGTACATGAAAAAGGGTGGAAAATTTTAAAAATGGGAAAACTAAATTTGATAAATTATCATTACATAGCACCTTATTAATTAGGGTGGAGAGTTTCGGCATTTTGTGTGTGTGTGTGTGTGTGTGTGTGTGTGTATAGAATGGAAATCCAGTTAAGGTTTAGGAGACTGAACAACACCATAATTAGAACTAATCTAAGGAGAACGATTTGACAGAAAATGTGACATTAAAAGTGTCTGAAAGACTGACTTGGATTAGTGTTCACTCAACTGTCCATAACAAACATATTATTTAGTCCTTTAAAGAGGGTTATATAGTAATTAAAAAGACAATTTTTTTTTTTTTTTTTAAAGATTTTATTTTTTCGTTTTTCTCCCCAAAGCCCCCCGGTACATAGTTGTGTATTCTTCGTTGTGGGTTCTTCTAGTTGTGACATGTGGGATGCTGCCTCAGCGTGGTCCGACGAGCAGTGCCATGTCCACGCCCAGGATTCGAACTAACGAAACACTGGGCCGCCTGCAGCGGAGCGCGCGAACTTAACCACTCGGCCACGGGGCCAGCCCCTTAAAAAGACAATTTTAATTTTACTAAAAGAGCACATTCTAAAAATTAATTTGTAAGTTGGTTATTTATAAATTAGGTTTTTCATATAGAGACAATGTATTAATGAATGATAGAAGCCCAGAAATGCCTCTTCCCTTCCCCTACTCCCCACTCAAAACAAATAATTTTTTTATTTAAAAAGAGAAATCCTATTCAACAAAGGATGTTCAAGATGCAACACATGTCAACACATGTCATTCTATTGCTGTCTGGGTGTGAATCTGTTGAAGTGACTCAAGGCTCTTCCTCATCATTGTACCATGTACATCATTTAGGAAGCTGTATGCTTGAAGCAAGAGAATCGACTTCCCAGATACCTTATAAAAGCGTGGAAGTGTATCAGTGAGTAAGGAAAATTTAAAATTCATAGATATTTTCAGTAAGAAGAGACTTAATATGGGTAAATAGAAACAAATACGTAATCAATGAGAAAGCTGAGAGAATAAAGTAGAGCAAAGCAGTTTTCAAGAAATCTGATAATGCAGAAAGTTCAGGGCTTCCACGACAAGGATTCCTCCTGCCTAAAGCCCAAAGGAGATGATTTTCAAGTCATTTTGGAGCTGCAGAAAGGCAACAATGATTTCAGCGACCTGTCCATAGTAGCTGTCAATAAATTACATTTTCTCCAGAGTGCTCTCCAGTTTTGCCTATCTTCGTTTGCCTGGTGTGCTATAATGAAATGCCATAGACTGGGTGGCTGAAACTACAGACATTTATTTCTCATAGTTCTGGAGCCTGGAAAATTCAAGATCAAGGTGCTGGCCAATTGAGTTCCTGGTGAGAGCCCTCTTCTGGCTTGTCTTCTCTCTGTGTCCTGACATGGCAGAGGGAAAAATCAATTTATCTCTCTTTCTTATTATAAGGCCACTAATCCCATAATGAAGACACTACCCTCATAACCTCACATAAATCCTAATTTCCTCCCAAAGTTCCTATCTCCAAATACTATCACATTTGGAGTTAGGGTATCAACATGAATTCTAGGGGGGCACAAACATATAGTCCATAACACTGCCCTTCCAATTTTGCTTGAGTGCCCCTCTAGTTATATTTTGCTACTGATAAGGAAGCTTGGAAAATTCCTTTACCAGGCTTCTTACTCCTGAAGTATGAAGAAAAGCTTAGAAGGTCGGGGATGGTACTGTGGGGGCCTGTAATTGGCCACCCCAAGATATGTCTCTTTGGCATGAGGATTATTTGGGGCTGATTGCTTTTAATAAACTGCGGACAGGAAAGGAGGCTCTGAGGACTGGAACTAGCTTGCCCTTTGTTAGGAGACACTTACATTGTAAAGGAAATCTCCATCTGTAAAGATGTCTCCCTCTCTGTACCAGGAAGAAGGGGAATGACCTTATCTCTAGAAACTCTTAGTCAAAGCCAAAGGCAAGGACTTAAATCTGCAGAATAATCTTATTCCTGTTTTGTGCTTGTCTGGTAACCTCCTGTAACTGACTCCCCCCACGCCCAACATCCTCCTTTGTCTTTAGCTGAATATGATATTTAAGGTGGGGGCTTCAGCCATTTTGGCAAGTTGCTCAGCTTGCCTGAACCTCTCCCATGTATACACGTTATAAAGTTTTGTTTAATTTTCTCCTGTTATTCTGTCTCATATGAATTTAATTCGTTCTCTGGCCAGACGAACCCAGAGAGGGTAGAGGAAATGTCTTCCTCCCCTACAGTACTGAGGTTCAACTAATGGTATCTGATACAGTCTACTGCTTTGGGTGCTTCAAATCCATGTATTGTATTTTATCCACATGTAAATGTCCAAAAAAACAGACCAATACAAACAAAAATGTGAGGATGCCTGCTTTTCCAGTCATTCATCCTACATTGCTTTTACCACAGGTATTCCACATTGTTCTGGAGGTATTTGCCATTTCAATAAAGCAAGATAATAATAAAGTGTATGCAGAGTGCAAAGAATAAAGCAACTGTTTCTATTTTCAGACAGCATGATCATCTCAGGAGAAAATCCTCAGGCATATTCAAAGCAACTTCTACAATTAATATATAAATATAGCAAGGTCACAGGATAGATATTAATATAAAAATATCAATTGCATTTTATATATTAACCGCAAGAATTAGAAGACAAATTTTTTAAAAATACCAATGTGACCCAAAATAACATTTTAAAAACCATAAAATATCTAGAAATAAATTTAACAAAGTATATGTCAGATCTTGTCACTGAAAACTGCAACGTCTGGCTAAGAGAAATTTAAAAATACTTAAATAAGTGAAGATACGTATTATGTTCGTATAATAGAAGAACTCAATATTATGATGTCACTTATTTCCAAATTGATGTGCAGATTCAATTCAACCTTAATCAAAATTCCTGTGTACTTTTTTTCCTTAAATGGAAACTGACAAGTTGATTCTAAAATTTGTATGGAATGGAAATGACCAATAATAGCCAAAGTCATTTTAAAAAGGAAGAATAGTTGAAGGACTTAAACTACCTGATTTGAATAATTATTTTAAAATCAGAGCAATCAAGAGAGTGTAGTAATGACAAAGAGATAGGCATATACATCAGTGAAATGTAATAGAGAATCCAGAAATAGATTCACATATATTTAGTTAATTGTTTTCAACCAAGCTTTCAAGGCAATTCAATGGGGAAGGAAGATTTTTTTTTTTTCTACAAATACTGCCAGAAAAACTGGATATGCATATAGAAATAAACATGAAGATCAGACTACTCCTCGTAATATAAACGAAATACAACGCAAAATGGATCAGAAACCTAAAAATAAAAGGTAAAGCTATTAACCCTCTAAAAGAAAACATGAGAAAATAACTCAGTAATCTTGAAATAGGCAAATATTTTGTGTCCTTAGAATACAAAAAGCATTAAGTATAAAAGAAAAAAATTGGTTAAATTAAACTTCATAAAAGTTAAAAACTTTTGTTTTTCAAAAGACACCATTAAGAAAGCAAACATGGAAGCCATTGAAAGGGAGAAAATATTTACAGTATACATATGTGACAAAGAACTAGTATCTTGAATATATGAAGAGCACTAACAACTCAATAATAAGAACAAGAACACCCCAACAGCAAAATGGGAATAGGATTTGAACATATACTTCACTATAAAATATATAGAAATGGCTAACAGCATATGAAAAAATAAACATCTTTAGCTATTAGAAGAATATGAATTAAAACCATAAAGCCACAAGGAGATATGACTTCATATGCATTAAAATAGCAAAAGAGAAAAAAGAAAAGAAAAAAAAGAAAGAAGAAAAACAGAAAGAAAAGAACAAAACCTTTGACTATACATGTTGATGAGGATGTAGATCAACTGAAACACTCACATGATGCTGGTGGGAACGTAAAATGATAATCAATTTCAAAAACTGGTTGACAGTTTCTTTGGAAGTTTAACATAAATCTACCATATGATTGAGAAATTTTACTCCCGGGTGCTTAGCAAGAAAAATGAAAACATATGTCTGCTTAAAGAATCACACAAAAATGTTGACAGCAACTTTATTCACAATAGCTAAAAAATGGGAAACAAATATCTAACAGATCAACAGATAAACAAATGGTAGTATATCCACATGATGGCAACCTACTTAGAAATAAACACCACAAACTACTGATATGCGGAGTAGCAGGGATAGATCTCAAATTAGTGTGCTGAGTAAAAGAAGTTAGACACGCAAATTACATATTAAATGGTTACATTTATATAAGATTCTAGAAAATGCACACTAAAGTATACTAACAAAAAGCAGATTGTTGGTTGTCATGGGTCACGGGTACAGGGAGAGATGGACTGCAAATAGGCAGGAAAAGTATTTTGGTTGTGATTAAACTTTCCCAAAATATTGGCTAGAGGATATATGATTATAGTTTGATGGGAGTATACAACTGCCAAAATGGATCAAATTGTACATTTTAAATGGATAAAGTTGCTTTATATATGTTATTCCTCAATAAAGTTAATTTAAGGAAAAAGCAATATTCTATCTTTCCCTAACATAATGCTGCTATCCCTTGACCAAATGAATATGCCTGCATTTCCTCCTTTAAAATGGAACTGCAATAGTCGGTGAGTCATTGTTTAGATCTCTGAGTGAAATTCATTCCTTCACTAGATTAGTCACAATTCCACTTGAGATCCTTTAACTTAAAAGCCAAATTTGGCCTAACCAACACTAGGACATCTTACATAAAATAGTAAGGAAAGAAGATGAGAGGAGAATTGATTGATATAACGAAACATAAATAATAAATCAAGGAAGAAAATTTCATAGTTGTTAATAGCAGTCACGTCTACATCTGGATACAGGGCTGTAGCTGGTATTTTTCTTTTACTATGCAGCCCAACATTCCCTTTGCTGGCAGCCAGTTCTTCTGCTGATTGGGGGTACTTTCCTTAGTGGAGTGATCCTAATTCTCATTCTGAAATGGTCTGAGGATCTAGCCATTACTAGTCCTGCCATATTAGGTTATTCTAGGATATCATTATAACTTACTCTGGAATAGCAGAGTTTTTAAGGAGGTGCTCTGAGAATTTTCTAAGCCTAGGAGAAATCTTTTCTGTTCCAAAGGTTAAACGTCAGTTCTATTTTCCCTTCCCAATCAGGCTCAATCACTCCAGTCAATAAAGTAACATGCTTCTTGGCATATTTTTCTTTTTCGTGTGTGTGAAGAAGATTGTCCCTGAGCTAACGTCTATTGCCAATCTTCCTCTTTTTGCCTAAGGAAGATTGTCCCTGAGCTAACATCTGTGCCAATATTCCTCCATTTTATGTGGGATGTTGCCACAGCACGGCTTGACCAGTGGTGCTAGGTCTGCGCCAAGGATGAGAACCCACCAACCCCTGCCTTCAAAGCAGAATGCATAAACTTAACCACTATGCCCAGGGGCCAGCCCCCTACCTTCTTTGCATATTGATTAAATGGTAAGATAAAAGGGTCAGGTGGGAGCATTAGCTTACAGTCCATGGGACCATTCTTCTACTGGGAACTAATACCTATTAACTAGAACATCTATATAGTATTATAAGTCAAAAAGAAGAAAAAAATGAATAAAGAATAATTAAAATAATAAAAAATTTGACCAGAAAAGGAGGAGATAACGAAGGCATGTAGCAGAAAGGAAGAAAACCAGGAGTATTAAGTGTTAAAAAAGCCAATAAAGAAATGCATTTCAAGAAGGAACAAGGGACAAATGTGTTGAATGGTGCTCAGAGATCTGTTCAGATAAAAAGAGAATTGAAAATTGCATTTGTTAACAAAAAGACCCCTGGTGACTTTGACATGTGGAAAGTGAGTGACTGCTGTGAACTGGAGTCAGACTAAAGTAGACTGAAAGCAAAAGGGAAATGGGGATGTGGAGAAAGCAAGGGGGGTTTCTTTTAGGAAATGATTTTGTGGGAGGGATTAGGGAAACAGCTGGAGAGTTTAGGAGAAAGGAACAGGTTTTAAAATGGTAGATAAATATTTTTATGAAGATGATTGTGATACACAAGAGAGGAAGAAACAGGAAGAACAGAAATAAAATTCTTGCCAAATTAAATTGAACTCTTTGAACCTCTTTGTATGCAGGCATACAGGACGTTTAACTTTAGCATTCAGCTGAGCCACCTCTCTCCTGCTTTCCATTCCTATAATCATTCATGATCAGATTGAGCTGCTAAGAAACTATTGGTTGAGTCCACATGGTCCCATCAAGTCCACCAGCTCTGTTGCCTTCATGTTGTGACTGAGGCATCAATTTTTTGGGATCCCTGGGAGCCTTAACTCCTAGAGCCCCACCCCAACCTCCCACTCCTAAAATATCCTCTCTCTACTCCATGGGAGTATTTTAATCTGGTATGGATTACTCTTTCTTTATGTTTCTTTTATAATCATTTCTTTCTCTGTTTCTCAAAATCTATTTTTCTAGATTTTTGAACACAAATCAAATCATAACCTCCTCCATGGCTTTAAATGTTTATAAACAAAAGCCAGAAAGGAAGTGCCTACAGGCAGCTTTGCCTTCTGCCAAGACATAAATCTTCTCTAAGGGACAAAGAAGACACATGTTTAAGAAAGCACAAACAAGGCACTTGCCTAAATATGGAGGAGATAAGCAGAAAAATATTTGGAAGAAAGTAAAACAAAGCAAAACAACTCTCATATCTCACCATGTGTTCTAATAAAGATACATATAGATATGTGCATAATAGATACATATATACCTGTATACATTTCTCTACATGTCTATATCTACATATATTTCAGGAATTGAGTGGTGATAGCTAAACCTCTAGGACCACAAATCAGGTCAGCTTCAAAGTCTGCCCTTGAAGCTATTCCACCTAATCGCTTTCCGCCTTTCATGGGTCTTCTTCACTGATGAACCCATTGATTCTCTATGACTCCAAATTATCTACACAGTAGCTCCTTTGCTAACATGTGAGAAAAACCCAGAACTAGTGCAGTTTCAAATGTTCAAATGGTAATTTTTATTGAAACATATACTACAAAAAAAATCTTAAGAAAATTAAGTGGTATTTTCTAACAAATGATAATATAAACTTAAGAGAAAACATTGCTGGCAAATTAAAAATGAAACAAAAATGTTCCATCATTCATTCATTTGATCTTTAAGTGCCGACATTGTACAGAGAGAGCACTGTGCTGGAAATGTCATCATTTCTGACCTTAATCATTAGAGCGCCCAGTTAGTGACTGCCCCGCATTATGTCCGAGCCCCTAGTGGTGTAAAGCTTCTGCATCCAGTTTGTAGAGCTCTGATTGCTGACTTACTCTCAAACATTTAAAGTTGACTTTATTAAACATGGGTCATTTAATTAAATTGAAATAAAACATTTAATTAAATGACATTAATCCATACTTGCACTCTGAGGTGATTTTATTACAAAGGGGAAATTTTTCTAAATATAAAAATCGCTAACTATATAGACAATATAAATAAAACTTATTTTCCCCATTGGAATCTATGCCACCATTTAGCTGGAATCTATGCCAGTGTTTGGCGTCAATTCTAGACCTTTACTTTCCCCTAAGAAATAAACTAAAATTCTGCCTGCATAGTTTCAGTTCACAACAGTACAGAATAAGATGAGGGAGAACTCAACAACAGTGGTAAACCATGAAGTTACCTGTCAACTTTTCTTCCTTTCTTAGGTCATGTTGGAATTTGTCCTTTAGGTTTCCTCTTCATTGTCCTTTATGAAAATTGTAACATTCTTTTCATAGCCACATTTTTGCAGTAAAGCACCTAGCACAGAAGAAGAAAGCATCTTTCATAAATATATCTAACAATTCCTGATTTCTTACTCTGAATGCAGCCCCCTAGTAGAAGATTTAGACATAGACACACAGAACCACAGAAAAAGCTAGACATATTAATGATTTTTTTCATCAGAAGGAAAACGTCTAGATAAAGAAATGAAATATATATTTGTATGAAAGTATTTTCATGTTACATTTTGTTTTAATCATGAAAATAGTTTTGACTAGCAAATAATCCAGTTAGAAAGGGCAATGGCCACTTGTCCCACCAAATTGCCTTTTAAATACAAAATATAATGTACATTCACTATCTAAGTGGAAACAGCAATAGCTGGACTATCTCATAATTGTCTTTAATCAACCATTAAGCAATAACCTGTCACATAAATATTCTGCCCCTCATAAATGATTTGACCCTCTGGGGTTGAAGACAAAGAAGTCTTGTGTCAATGCTTGACCAACTGCATTCTGGATGACATTCTTTCACTTTTTTTCAGTAAGTTATAAAGATGCTACCAACCCAAAGTGGGTCCGCTTCTTGGTGAGTTGAAATCAGAGACTTCATCAGAAGTAGTTGTCACACAAAGGAAAGTTTATTTGCCACAAATAAGGAGCCCATGGGGAAATTATTTCCCAAAGCAGCACGGGAGAGCAGGGACATTTTATTTCGGATGGGGAAAGAATATTTAAAAGGGAAAGGTGGGTATTCACTTGTGCAGGCTCAGTTGGAAAACATGTTTCCACATACATCACATGTTATGCTAATAAGGCCCAAGCTCCTCCTGGAGTGGAGATCTTAGCATGAAAATAAGGCAATTGTCATCTTTTGGGCACTTCTCAGCCCATCTGCACAGGCATCACTCTTGCAGTGGGGTTTGGACTGGTTCAGGCAGGGTAGTGATTGCATCTCTTAACATAACAAACAAGCAAAAACAATTTGGAGAAACAGTTAAATGCTTCCAAAACTTCTCTTGAGTTCCTTTGGGCTATTAGTTGGAGACAGTATCTGTACAACATATCTCACAGTGCCCTTGTGCTCACCAATCCCTCAGACACCACACCAAGTGTGTTCTGGTATACAACACATTTCATAATAAAATTTTTAAGGAAAGAGGTGGAAGCAAGAATATTTTGGATAGCAAATTTTCTTAATATCAAAATCAGGCTATTTAGACGTTTTTCTTAATGCAATCATACTTGCCATAATTGAATCTCCTATGTATCATCTTGATTTCTTAAGTTTTCATTTGAATCAGAAATACAGCAGAATGTGAGCCTCACAAAAAAGATACAGCTTTCTAAGTACTATAGGGCTTTAACTGGGTTATCAGCCTCCAAGTTCTCAGAAATTGGCTTATTTTATGTAAGGAATTGAAGGATCTAAAGATTTAAGGAATCTGGGATCGATTAGCAAAATTTGGTTAATTCCATTCAATTTCATGAGGGCTGAATTAGAGAAGGGAGGAAAAAAGAGTGATGAAGGAAACTAAATTAATTGATTACCTTCTAAATTCTACATTCTTAACATATACCATTTAATTAAAAAAAAACTACCACATGAACTAATGTTTTGCACATGAAATATTGCCTTAAATTGTAGCAGACACTGCTAGTGCCCTGACCCATGTCCTCCCCCTTACTACAGCGCAACTTAACTTCTAACTCCTAGCTCCAGCATTTCGTGTCTGAAGACTTGCTCTTGGAGCTGGACCTACTTTGCCACATGCTCAGGACACTAATCACAATCTCTCCCATGATTTTAAGCTTTGGTAAACAAAATTCATAAAGGCAATTGTCTGTAAGCATCTCTGCCTTCTGTAGAACAATCTTCCCTAAGGAAAGAAAGCACAGACTGCTTTATTAACACTGCTACCCCCTCGGCCCCAACAGCCTTCAACCAACGACTGAAGACAGTTGTTGTCTAAATTCCTCAATTCCCTCAAGCTTCAGGAGAGAGAAATCTCAGTGAAGTGTTTTATGCTTTACTCCAGGAGCTTTCCCAGCAGGATTAAGCTCCAGGTGCCCACAGTGGTAGCTGGCTTGACAACACACATTTACGGCTGCCTTTTTTTCCTTGTCTCATTATCTATTCTTCTATCAGAGTTTTCCTTAATCTCCCAAGTAAACAGCTTTTGCTTGAATCTTTACTTCTGAAGATACCCAAACAAAAACACTAATTTTGTCACCTAATAATTTATTTTCTTGCAAACAGTATTTGCACTAATGCTACATAGGGGCAAATCTAAGTATAATTACTCCACCCCTTTCCACGACAACAAAAGGAAGGAGAGGAGTGTGGGTGAAGACTAAAAACAAGAATATTTTCTCTTCCTTATTAGTGCAGAGAAATGGCCACAGCTGTCGGATATAAGCAAGCGATAGGTCAGAACAAAATATTCTACTAAGCTGCTTCATTTGGTGTTGCTTGGAGTATTTTAATTCCTCACTGAATTTTTTTTTTTTTCTGTGACATATGGACTGATAGCTAGAAATAGGCTTTCAATCCGAGATGTCGGATAATTCACTTGGGATAGGAATCTGTTCTTTCTTCCATCTCACTGTGAAACCTCTATACCTATTAATTTCTGTGCTCTAGGCGCTAGGTCTTCACATAGAGTCTTAGTGTTATATATAACTTTCTCAGGGAACTGTATCCACACGCAATGATTATTATCATACTTTTTAAATCTAAAATCCACCCACTGCCCTTTTATTTTGTCATCAGTCTTGCTGTTTACACGTGTTAGTCTATATTTGTTAATTGTGGCTTAGAAATCACAAGCTTCTGCTTTGTGTGTGCACACACACATTTCACACAGATCTACACAAAAATATGTTAGCTTTTATAAATAGCGTAAGTTAATGACGCTCCTTGTCATGTGCAAAAAACTATGGTATCGCATTTCTACCTGTGGAGGCATCCACAGGTCATGCTGGACTGGATTTCATACCACATTCAATCAGAGACAATAAGCAACAGAAGCTAGAGCTCAAGCTCCAAGCTGAGACAAAATTAATCCTAAGCTTTGTTCTGCCTGGTATTAGCTGCATATCTTGGGCGAGTTATTTAACATGTTTGTTCTTCAGTTCCTTCGTCAGTAAAGCAAAGGTATTAATTTTGGTGCAACAAGAATTAAGTTAAACACTAGAGTAAAATACTTAGCACAGTGGCCAGCATTGGCATTGTCCAAAAAGGGTGACTTGTCAGTATTACTGCTACTATTACGGTTAATAATAATAATAAAAATAATAATAAGCATTTTCTAATTAACAATGAAGAGTATGTGATGATCAAATACACTTGCTTTGCCACTAGAATCCCCCAGTGGCAAGCACATCGTTTTCCAAAACCTTCATTGAACGTGGAGATATGCAATGAACCACAGGGGAAAAGATCTCTTGTTTAAGCAGTTGCTTCCCTGGCCTCATCTATATGAAAATGTTGTATGGTAATTAATCCAGCCAAGCTTTCAATGAACTTCTATCAGGATCCTAAAGAAAGCATTTTTCCTCAAGTTTGAATGGCCTCGCTAATGTTTGCTAATTTAAGTATGGGTGGCCAATGTTCCAAACAATAGAGTCTTTGCCATTATTTTGATAACAGATACAATGAGCCTTCCTACAAAAGCCTTGCTCCCCTGCTTATTCAACAGGCATCTACGCTGGAAAACATTTTTTTTAAAAAACATTAATTGGATGCTTTCTAGACATAGTGAGCACAGAAAATGAAAACCCTTTTAATTATTTCTATCCTCGATGCCCAAACACAATAAAAATGTAGTGGCAGAGGGAATCAAGCACCAGAAAAATGATTACTTGAAGACTACAACGACTCTTGTTTGCTTATTCCCAAATCGTCTGTATTGAGCAAAAAACTCAATAGTAAAGCGTTCAGTGGAACCTTTCATAAAAGACCCATGTGTAGAGGGGATTGTTGGCCTCATTAATAAGCGACAACCAGACATACTTTTATGTGTAGCTACCTTTCTGAGACTTGCCTTGCTCTCAGGATATGTGTGTTGAGTTACTTATATAATAAGGATTTACCCAAACAGCAAGGAACTCAACGTGCTGTTCGTTAGATTTCTAGTAAACCAGTGGGGATGATTGCTTAAACATTTGTCAGAGTTCTTTAAAACTGAGCCCCTTTTAATATTTTTGTTTTTCAAGGATAGGTGAATTCCAGATACTCTTAGTGCCTCTACCCCTATAATGAGAGGAAATTACATGTTCATTTGAGTATAATGTTGTGAACCAGGAACCACAGTGTGGAATTACGAGTTATAAAAGTGATAGATTGGTTAAATGATTGTTTATTTGATGTCATTTTGACAAGAAGAATGCATATTATTCAGCTTATTTGAGTAAGCTTCTTCACTCTGAAAAATTAAAAGAAAAAGCCGGTCGCTTCACTTTGCCTTCCGCTCTGCATATTACCCTAATTAAAATCTCCCTTCATAGTAAATTTTCTGGAAAAAGAAATCCGTATTTGTTGTTTTAACTTCTCCATCAACTTACGTCTCAGTCCACGCTAGCTCGTTTTTCCCACTATTTCACCAATACTCCTACTGTGAGGTCACCAATTACTGCCCAATTGTAAATCCAGTAGAGAGATTTCAGCTCTTTTGCTGTTTGAGCTCTGTGCAGCATTAACCTTATTAACTATTTTCTCCTTGCAATTATCTCCTGTGCTGCTTTTTGTGATCTGATTTTCTTGGTATCCGTTTTAACCTTTATATCATGCTTTGTTCATTTCTGTTCTTGTCTTCTATTGTCTCATTATATCAATGAATATCAAGTTTTATTAATACCCTGGATCACCTGTAATGCTCATTAGAAAAAAGAAAAGGCAGATTCCTGAGCCCCTTCATCAAAATAGATCTGAGGAATGTTTCAGGAACCAAAATCTTCAAAAAAAAAAATGTTCTGATAATTCTGATGCATTACTTTCATTATTAGGTTCACCTAGCACTTTATCAGTGCTCTTATTTAACTTAATTGTATTGGCTGACATTATTTGCTCCCAGATATTCACTATATTTTGATGTGTCTCCATTTTATTGTATGCTAAATCTCAGATTGAGATTTCTAACTGTTAATAGATACCTTTAGTGACTATCCCATGGGACCTTAAACATGTCCAACAGTAAGTATATTCTTTTCACCCCTCACCTCCCCAAATCTATTTATCCTCCTGTTGGACTTATGTCTGTTGGCTGCAATATCACTCATCATTCGAGCAAAATCTCTTGAGGATAATCCTAGTTTCTTCATTCTTTTCTCAAGTCCTGTACTCCATCTATCTTCACTCCCCTCACCAATTGCCTAATTATTAATAAATCTTTACTCAGAGAAAGCAGTGAAATTAAAACTGAATTCAAAAGGGCATAGACTCTCTCAAGTCTGGGTGAAAGTTCTGAATTTCTTTTTATTGAAAGACTCAGTCTGTGGGAATTTTTGTTCCATTCATTCAACCATCACAGTATTGCATTTTCTATCCTTAAGTGATATCAATATTTTATTTTATAGACTAGGATAATTTTAAAACTCCTAAAATAATAATATATATTTCTTAATTTCTTTTTTAGGTGAAATAAAGTTTATGGAAGGCTTAACGGTGTCACTCTCTTTTAGGGGTGGTAGAAATTATCTTGGGCATCATGTAAAAATTATTATCATCATGAAAAGAGATTTAATTAATATATAAAAAGGTAAAAGAAAGCTTAGTGGATTAGGAATTGAAATTTATTATTTTGCTGCAAACCAGAAACATTCTTAAAAGAGGATTAAATAAAGCATTTAATAATAATGATATGACAAATAGATATGACAAATAGAAATGATAATGACAACAAGCAAGGATGATCATTAATACCAAAAAAAATCTGATACCCTCAAATAGCCTGTGGAACTATACTCTGATGTCTAGCATGCATGTAATTGAAGTTTGAGAAGGAGAGATGAGAGAAAGGAGCAGATAGAATATCAGAAAAATAACAGCACTTTTCTCAGCTGGCATGTAAGAAAGCTTAGAAGTTGTCACTCATTCCTAAAAAGTAAAAATCCAAACCAACTGAAGACTCAACAGTTCTTTTTAGATTTGGCAGAGGGTGAGGTCACAAGGCAAACTGCTGCCCCCAAAATTGTCACAAAAAGACAGGTGCATAGAAAGCATCATAATATATGAGAGCAGAATCCTAGAAGCAGAAGAAATCTCCCTGGAAACTGGTGCCAGAGTAGGAAAACCTGAACTGTAGCTGTAACTAAGAAAAAAAGAGAAAGGATACAAATTACTAACATAAGAAATGAAAAAGGGACATTATTGCAGATCGTTTGAACATTAAAAGGATAATAAAGGAATACTTTGAACAACTCTATGCCTAAAAATTTGATAACCTAGATGAAACAGACAATTCCTTGAAAGACATAATCTGCCAAAACTCACTCAAAAAGATATAGACATGGGCCTATATGTACCAAAATAACTGAACCAATAATTAATAACCGTCTGAAACAGAAAATACCAGGCCCAGATCAGCTCACTGGTGAATTCTACCAAACACCTAAAGAAGTAACTATACGAATTGTCTAAAATCTCTTCCAGAAGATAGAAGCAAGGTAAATACTTTTTAACTCATTGTATGAGTCCAGCACTACCCTACCACCAAAACCAGACAAAGGCATTACAGGAAAGGGAAATTACAGCCCAGCATCTCTCATGAATACAGATGTAAAAATCCTCAAAAAAATATTAGCAAATCATATCCACCAAATGATAAAAAGAATTATACACCACAGCAAAGTGGAATTTATCCCAGGTACGCAAGGATATTTAACACTCAAAAATCAATTAATGTAATCCATCACCTCAACATACTAAAGACAAAAAACCACACGATCATATCAATAGATGAAGCAAAAGCATTTGACAAAATCCAATATCTATTCATGATAAAAACGTAGCAAACTAGGAATGGAAGAGACCTTCCACAACTCGATAAAGATATCTACAAATAAACCCACAGCTAACACCATACTTAATAGTGAGATACTCAAAGCTTTCTAGCAAAGATTAGCAACAAAGCAAGAATGCTTCCTCTCACCACTGCTTTTCAACATTGTACTCAACTCCTAGTTAATGCAGTAAGAAAAGAAAGGGAAACAAAAAGTGTACAGATTGGGAAGAAAGAAATAAAACTGTGTTTGCAGATGACATGATCGACTATGTAGAAAATCCAAAATAAAATGACAAAAAACTCCTGGAACTAGTAAGCAATTATACCAAGGTTGTACGATACAAAGTTATTATGCAAAAGTCAGATGCTTTCCTATGAACCAACAATGAACAAATGGAAATTGAAATTTAAAACACATTACCATTTACAGTAGAACCCCCAGAAATTAAATACTTAGGTATAAATCTAACAAAATATGTACATGATCTACCTGAAGAAAACTATAAAACTCTAATAAAGGATGTTAAAGAAGAACTAAATAAATGGAGAAATATTCCATGCTCTAGACAAGAAGAATGAACATTGCCAAGATGTCAGTTCTTCTCGAATTGAAAATACATTCAACAAAATATCAATAAAAATCCCAGCAAGTTATTTTGTGGATATCAACAAATGATTCTAAAATTTATATGGAGAGGCAAAAGACACAAAATAGCCAACATGATATTGAAAGAGAAGAACAAAATTGGAGGATGACATACTCAACACTTACTATAAAGCGGTAGTAATCAAGACAGTGTGGTATTGATGAAAGAATAGAAAAATAGATCAATGGAGCAGAATGGAAAGCACAGAAATAGACGTGCATAAATATAGTCAACTGATTTTTGACAAGGGAGCAAAGGCAATACAATGGAGCAAAGCTAATCTTTTCAACAAATAGTGCTGGAACAACTGGACATTTACATGCAAAAACGAATCTAGACACGAACCTTACAGCATTCACAAAATCAACTCAAAGTAGATCACAGACATAAATGTAAAAAGCCAAACTATAAAACTTCTAGAAGATAACATAGGAGAAAATTTTGTGACCTTGGGCATGGCAATGTCTTCTCAGATACAATACCAAAAGCATGAGCCATAATCCATAAAAGAAAGCACTGATAATCTGGACGTTGTTAAAATTAAAAACTTCTGTAAAAAATAATGAGATTGAGAAGGAAAGTCACAGGCTGTGAGACAATATTTGCAAAAGAGATATCTGTTCAAGAACTATTGTCCAAAATATACAAAGAACCCTTAAAACTCAACAATACAAAAACAACCAACCACAAAAAAAATGAGCAAAAGCCCTGAGCAGAAATCTCACCAAAGAAGATATATGAATGGCAAGCAAGCATATAAAAAGATGTTCAACATCATATGTCATTAGAGAATTGCAAATTAAAGCAACAATGAGACCACTACAAGCCAATTAGGATGGCCAAAATCCAAAACACTTGAGTACACCAAATGCTGGTGATGATACAGAGTAATAGGAACTCTCATTCATTGCTGTCGGGAATGCAAAATGGTATAGCCATTTTAGACAGTTTGGCAGTTTTTTATAAAACTAAGCATACTCTTACCATATGATCTAGCAGTTGTACTCCTTAGTATTTACCCAAATGAACTGAAAACTTATGTCCACTCAAAAATTTGCATATGGATATTTATAGCTGCTTTATCCATAATTACCAAAACCTGGAAGCAGCTAAGATGTCCTTCAGTAGTCAAATGGATAAATAAACTGTGGTATATCCAGAGAACAGAGTATTATTCAGCACTAAAAAGAAATGAGATATCTAGCCATGAAAAAGACATAGAGGCAACTTAAATACGTATTACTAAGTGAAAGAAGTTGATCGGAAAAGGCTATATATTATATTATTCCAAATATATGACATTCTGGAAAAGGTAAAACTAGGGAGACAACAAAAAGGTTAGTGGTTGTCATGGTTGGGGGGTGGGAGGGATGGACAGGCAGAGCACAGAGGATTTTTAAGGCAGTGAAACTATTCTCTAAGATGCGATAGTTGTGGATATATGTCATTATGCATTTGTCAAAATTCAGAAAATGTACAAGAGTGAACCCTAATGTAAATTATAAACTTTAGGTGACAATGATGCGTCAGCGTACATTCACTGATTGAAACAAATGTACCAATGTGGTTCTCAGGATGTCCCTAGTGGGGAGGCTGTGTATGCTTGGGGACAAGAGGTGCATGGGAACTTTGTAATTTCTGTTCAATTTTGCTGTGAACGTAAAAGTGCTCTAAAAGTATAATGCCCATAAATTTAAAAAGTGTAAGCCATTGTTTTTCACAATATGATTAATATCAATTAAAAGCCGTAAAATTTCAGCAAACCCCAAGCAGGATAAAGACAAAGTAAATTACGCCTGTGTAAATATTAACCAAATTGCTAAAAACCTGAAAAAAAGAGAAATTCTTAAAAACTGTGCAGGTGGGGACACTATACATTGAGAGGAATGAAGATTAAAAAGTGGCTGATTCTTACCGGAAAGAATAGAGACCAGAGTATTTTTTATCAAACTAAAGAAAAATCCTTGAAAATTAAAAATAATTTAAGACATTTAGGGATACACAGAAGCCTTAGAATTGATCACTGGCAAACCTGCGCTACTAGAAATGTCAAAGGAAGTTCTCTGGGTTGAAGGAAGATAATTATAACTAGAAATTGGAATCTGCAGGAATGAAGGAAGAACACTGGGAATGGTAACGGAGAGGGCAAATATGGAAGTCTATTGTATTTCTTTTCTAAACTTATTTAAAAAACACTTTAATTACTAACGCAAAATTTAAAAAGCTATTGGGTTTATCATATATGTAGAAGTAAAATATATGACAAAACACCACAATGGATAAAGTGGGAAATGACAGTATACTGTCTTAAGGTTCTCACACTGTACATGACATGGTATGTAATATTAAGCAAACTGTATTACGTTAAGGATATATATGTAAATACTTCAGAAAACCCTAAAAAAATAAAAGCAGGAGCCAGAGGTAATATGTCAATAACAACGATAAAATGGAAAACTACAAGAAAACAAAAGAAAAAGAAATACTAAGTTTTATAAAAGGCAGGAAAAAGAACAAACAAAGACAGGAATATATAAAAAAAAAATAAGACGACGGATTTAAACTTTAAACTCAGTCACATAAACACCTCCATCTCTTCTTTCTTCTCTCCTGCCTCCCCTTCCCACTCATTTCCTTCCTTCCTGGCATTCTCTTATTTGATATCTTGCTTTTTTCCTAACTAGTTTTTTGTTTTTTCCTTTACTAATTTACTTTATTGCTTTATTTCCTTTCCTTTTCCTTTTCTTATTGTAATTTTTTAAACATTCATGGGAAGAGCATACACGGTTACCCTTCATTCTCCCATCTTTATCTGGAATTATAGTCAATACTCATTTAATGGTTATTCTCTGTGCTCTGTCATTATGCTAGGTGCAGGAGATACAATAGGTAAATAGTGTATAGAATCAGTAGTGTGTTAAACCTGGCTTTTACAACAGCCAATTGCTAAATTTTCAAGAATTTTACAAGCTAGTTAATTTCGCATCAGTAGCCTGAAATCAGCTGTATCAAGAAAATCTGTGAAATGGCACATTTCTAAGCCTTTCACTTTCCAGAGAGTTAGTTCTTAAACGTTTACCAGCACACTACTGAGTAAACATTACTTAGAGTATAGGCATTATAATAGTACAGATACAGTTTTTAAATGAACACATAGGAGAAACACTCAGCCAAATCTTGAGAATCATGAAAGCTTTCCAGGGGACTTACATATAACTTAAAATAATCTGAAAGACACGAATAGAGGATGAAGGTTGAGACTGGACTGCTAACCAGGGGCCTGAATTTGCAGAGCTTTGTAAGCCATGCAAAGAAATTTGAAATGAAACCTGAGACATATTTAGTATGGTAACTGAGAAGGCATTGTGATTTATTTGATTTGGGAAGAGAGTCTTGAGTTCAGGCAGATACCAAGTTTTAGACTTGAACAATTGCATGAAGCCTAACATCATTCTTGGAGCTAAAGGACTAGAGAGAGAAAACAAGTTAAGGCAGCAAAGATGAATTCCAATATTGATGGTTGAGTTTCAGTGCCTACGGATCAATTCGGCAGAGAAGTGTATAGACCATTGCGTGGATATAAGTCTGAAGATCAAAAGAGTCATTTAGGCTAAAGACCAACTTGGGAAGTTTAAAATATAGATGATCATAGTGGATAAGATGACCTGAGAGGATTTCTAAACACTTTGTACATCACAGATTCTTCAGAGAAGCTCATAAAACTTTCCAGAATACACATAAAGTTTGCCTTTAATTTCTGAGAATTTAAGAATATTCTAAAGGTGTCTATATCCTTCCATCTATAAACTGCTGATACATTCTGAGAAAAAATTAAGTGGTATAGGTAATAAGAAAGAAAATTTCAAAACAAAAGGTTTGGCTATAATCCACATATTGCCAATTTTAGATAGGATGAAAATCAGTAACCGGTGTTTCTGTTATAGTGAAAAATAATAGTAGAGTTATAATCTATACGTATTATAGATTAGGATTTTGACAAGCCACTTTTCTAGGTCTACAGATCAACTTTGTAAACTTCTTGGGAATACTGGCTGTTTCTTTAAAGAATTTTTTTTATTTTTGGATTTTAAAAATCCCGTAATCAACTGAAATATAATTTAGGAAGCTGAAGTGATTTTGATTTATGTATTGCCTACCTTGGAGTATCTTGATTGCTCATGAATGAAGTAAACATTCATTTATGTTGGCATTTTAGTTACAAAATAAATCACATTCACCATTTTTGATTCAAATCTCAGTGAGAGAACAGTGCACTATGCATTTCTCATGTAATATTTAGTCAATAATTATATTTCTTCCTAGATCTCTAATCTGTTTCATGATCTTGATGAAAATAAACCCAATAGAACAAACTTACAAGATGTAATATGTAGCATTCAATTCAAGAAATATATTAAATTTTGTCATAGTAGTATTAAAATAGACCCTGTGGGATTCCAAAGAAAGCCCATTACAAAGCCTATAGAAAATTAAGATATCCTTCCACAAAATTTGTAGAAAATACATGTCCATAGTCTAGTTTCACATAATTTTTCAATAAATACATATGGATTTATTCAAATCAGTTTCATGTTTATTGACTATCTGCTAAATATTGTGCAGGACCAGGGTTGGCAAATTTTTTTCTTTGAAAGGCCATATAGGTAGTAATATTTTAGGCTTTGTAGGCCTTATCGTCTCTGTCTCAACTACTCAACTCTGCCATTCTAGTGTGAAAATAGTGAACCAAGAATACATAAATGAACAAGTGTAATTGTTTTCCAATAAAACTAACAGATGGCTGGCTGAATTTGGCTTACAGGGCCTGCTCTAAGAGATACAAAATGAACTAGACATGGTGATTAGCCTCATGAAGTTTACATTTCTTTTTTACATTTAATCTCATATTTATTTTAATATATTTGATATGCCTTTTAAAAATATTAATTTTTATAAAAAAGATACATGCACACGACATACGTAAAGAAGAACAACTACAAATTACCTAAAATCCCAATGCCTGGGAATAACTTTATCATGTTTATTGAACATGATTCCAGATATATTCTATGTATATGTTCAGTTGGGTGAATGAATAGATAGATATATCCAGGAAATATTTATAGTGATATGACCATACTATGCATACTATTTAAAATTTGTATAACATGTTTTCTTGAACTTTAAAAAAGAAAAGAATTGAAACATTGTAAATTTCAAATAAATGTTTGAAATTAATAAGATGTCCATTTTTTCTAAAGTTAAGAAAAAGAAATAAAAACCGTTAGGATGAAAAACCACTTGAATTTTTTTTTCTTCTTCTTCTCCCCAGTGCTCCCCGGTACATAGTTGTATAATCTAGTTGCAGGTCCTTGCAGTTCTGCTGTGTGGGACGCTGCCTCAGCATGGCCTGATGCGCAGTGCTAGGTCTGCACCCAGAATCCGAACTGGCAAAACCCTGGGCTGCCAAAGCAGAGTGCATGAACTTAACCATTTGACCATGTGGTTGGCCCCCAAACAGTATATTTGAAGTTGAGAGATCGATCTGAAGAAAGATAAAGGACCAAAAATCTATAACGCATGTTTGGGGAATAAGTGAATCTATGATTTGGTGAAACTACAGGGCTAAGTATTTTGGCTGAAAAAAAATAGAATCAGAACTAGAAAATGTATGGAATTACAAATTAGGTTTTAGGCAATGTGGAGTCATTACTCCTGCTTGAGTAGCACATTGATGAATCGTTATTTGTGCATAAAAGAAGATTCATGCAGCAACTTCTCTGTGATGTAATTGTAAGGGGGATACAATGGAGGTAGGATAAGAAGTTAAAATATAATTGCAGAACATCAATTACATGGATTAAAGTCCTGAACTAATGAAGTGGCAGAGGAAACTGAAAAACAAAAGTGTTTGTGGCATCATCTATTGGGAGCGTAATAAACTGATACAGCCATTATTTTTCATTTGCCCCTTTTTTTAAGGAAAGAACAACTTCTTTTGTTTGATGTGAGTTCCTATCTCAATCCATGTGATTCTGGGGTAGCAAACACTCCAAATTCTTTCTTTATACCAACACTTTCCCTCTCCCCTTGATGTTCAACTCTATCTACCCTGAGCAATGAAAGCCTCTCTAAAAACGCCAAACTGGGGTTAATGGGGGTAGCCTCCTCTTACTCTTGTATTAATGTAATAATGATGATAATAATAATAATAAATTATAATTTTTTACTGAGGAAGATTGGCCCTGAGCTAATATCCGTGCCCATCTTCCTCTATTTTTTTACATGTGGGACACCTGCCACAGCATGGCTTGATAAACAGTGCATAGGTCTGCATCTGGGATCCGAACCGGTGAATCCCAGGCCCCCAAAGCAGAACATGTGAACTTAACCACTGCACCACCAGGCGGGCCCCATGATAATATTTTTAATTGACCACTTACCATGTATGAGACACTCCAAGTGATTTATAAACATGAACATGAACTCATTTGAGCCAAAGCTGTTAGTGGAAATGAGAAGAAATGAGACACAGTTGGAGAAAGAGACACTTGGTAATATTAAGAACACAATTTTAGTTTTATGGTCCTGATTGCTGCAGCTCTTTCTTTTATTAAGTTCCCCAAATGTCCTTTTCAGGTATGTGAACCAACAATCCCGCTTTTCCTTAAGCTACTCTGAGATACTTTGCTAACATTAGAAATAAAGATGTACCAAAAATTACAATTCTTTACTAATTAGACAAGAAAGCAAAAAAGAGGACTAAATAGAAGATGATTCTGCAGTTTGGAGTCATATTCTCTATGAAAAGGGCATTCATAGAGAAAAAAGTAATAGTCAGGCATCTACTGTAGGAGACAGTAACTTCAGCTTTGAGGGGCCAGTAAGATATTTGGAGTATAAAGAGATTTAGTCAATGAAAACCCAGAAAGAACACCATTGCCAGTTTCATGACTGAGCCACCTATGCAGTCAGTCTCTCAGGGTCCCTTGTTTGGTACTACATAATTGGTTTAATGATGTTCTTTCACTATCCTGAAATTCTTAATAATTTTGTTCTTGAACTTCAGGTTTTCCAGTGGTACACTAGAGCATATGTATGAGCAGAGGAGATATGCAATATGCATGTCTATCATTTCTTGCTGTCCCATTTGCATGTAGCATTCACCATGTCACATGAGCACAGGATTCCAGGAGTGGGAGTGGGTGGGAGTTTAGTGAGTCTGAAAATGAGTACAAAGAAAGTATGTTACATCAATGACTCATTAAGCAGGAGCACTGACAAACTCAAGGCACCACACTCTCTGTTTGAACCAGAATTTAAAATATAAAAGAAAGACTGGCATTCTAAGAAACACTAACAGCCTAGGAACTCTCCCCTATTCTTTCTTACTCATCCTACTTCCCTGCATAAGCCAATCATTTACACTGAAAATGTTGACGCAGAGGAAAGGGAAAGATAAAGCAATCCACGGTTTCCTTTCTTTTCATTCCTTCTTTATTCATCAATAAGCCAAAAGTAGAGAGTGTTGGCAGAAAGTGCATGCATTAAGAAGTGAAAGAAAAACATTTCAATTAGTTTTGTGCAACATTTCCTTTATTCTGTAAGAACAAAACACATATGCCTGTATGAGCTATGAAATATGAATTGTGTCAGGTGGTTCTGCGCATTAGTTGAATGCTCTTGTATTTGAATTTAAAACTGAAATTGCACAATATAAAGATGAATGGTAAAATTCATATTGATGAGTTAACATTTTAATTTGTCTTTACTTAGAACAATATTAAAATACAAATTAAAAACAGCATGTTAGGTCAAGGGAGAGACTGCAGATGGACGAAAAAGTGTTATGTTTTGGTTTCTTTATGTTTTAGTCTCTTTTTTTTTTGGTGAGGAAGATTGTCCCTGAGCCAACATGTATTGCCAATCTTCTTCTTTTTGCTTGAGGAAGATTGTCCTGAGCTAACAACTGTGCCAATCTTCCTCTTCCTTAAATTTGGGAAGCCTCCTCAGCATGGCTTGATGAGCGGTGTGTGGGTTGGTGCCCAGGATCCCAACCCACAAACCTCAGGCCACTGAAGTGGAGTGTGTGAACTTAAGCACTATGCCACCAGGGCCAGCCCCATATGTTTTAGTATCTTTAATGGCACTATTTTTCTATTTTTTAAGCAAAGGACCTTGAATTTATATTTTGTACTGGGCCATGCAAATTATGTAGCTGACTTTGAAGTCCACACTAAAAGTAGTAAAACACATATACACCTCCCCCGTCCACTTTCTGGGGGCACTTAGCTGTCCAGCCCAAGATGGATTTGAAGGAATCAAGGCTGGGGAATGAAGTGGCACTAACAATGTGATGGTGCACCATTAAATAAAGAGAGCATGCAAATGTAAGAGGTGACCTGGATTCCAGATCAGTGAACCAGTTAAGGGAAACCAATGGGATATCACCCAGAAGGGTACATGGCAAAGTTTTAAAGCAATCATATTCTCCATTCCTTAAGTGTTCATGAAGGCATTTCCATGCCCATAAGGAATCCACTTTGGAGTAACTTTTCTGCTCTCCATTCCTTCTATTACACTTTATGCCTTCATGAGAGGAGTGATTTATCAGATGTTGAGAATCTATTGTCCATGGGTCCATGGGTCCATTTTTCTCTATTGAGTAAACAAAGGTACCAAATATTGCTATTATCATCTCTTTGTCTTTCTCTTCTCTGCCTTATTGCCTGCCCATACAATCCAAGCTTCTCTCTCCCGAGTATGGCAAGACTATCAGAGTAGGCTCTGTTCCTGCCAGTGAGAAATCTGCAAAGATGGGTACCTAAATTCACCTTATGTAACATGACTGTGGCTGTAGATTCAGATTTGCTCTGCAGCCCAGCATTATTAACGATAAAATGAAGGCTAATATTTTGATCCCTTTTTGAGGGTTTTGTTTATTTTTGAATGGTTTAAACTCATAGAAGATAGCTGGAATTAACTATTACCTGTGCGAAAATGATTGCTCTTAAACTCTTTAAACACAGATGTCAAAAGGCAAAGGAGTCAAAAGTTATAAAAGTGAGACAGGGTTGTTGGGAAAATATACAGGTGTTGCTACCCGAGCTGGTTGCTGTGCTCACATTGGCTTTCTAAACAGGAAGAGAGACCATAGATTTCAGAGAACTTTAGGAATCCTGAGAAGTAACTTCTATCACTGTTGAAGTCTTTTAAAAATTTAAAATACGTCTAAAGTTAATATTTTCATCAAATTCGGAATAGAATCAGACAATTGAACACCAGTTATAAGGAATGGGAAGAGTGGAAAAGGAGGAAGCTGGTGGAAACAGCCCCTCCGTGTCCTCCAACTGCCCGAGTGAATCATTACTAGATTAGTTCCTGGCAGTTTGAAATGGAGGAATGAAGGCTGAGCAAGACACCCGATACTATCATCCATCAATCATCCTGTCTCTTCACAAGTGGCAGTTTCAGAAAAGTATCAGGAACAACTCAGAAGAAAAGAGTGAAGTGTTGGGACAGCATAAATCTTTCGATCCGTTATCCATTATTGTCATCCACAACTTTTCGTAGAAGTCATTTGTACCAGGTTCCTTATAACATACAGAGGCAAAAATATAAATTACATGATCACGTGCCTTTGGGGTCTTAAAGATTAATAAGGAAAACAATACAACATGAGGACAATCATAGATTATTAACATATAGGTATTTAAAGCTAGAGATAATTCTTTTAAAGACATTCTGTAAGAGGTAAGCTATTTTCCAAATGAACTGTTTTTTCTGAAACTATTTTTGTGGATCTGAACGTTAGGGAACATGTCAAATGCAGTCACATAAAATAAACCTCACAGCGTGAAACACTGTTTTTCTGAGGCCTAAAATGCAATTTCTAGGGAGACAGATTCTGTACCTATGAAAAAATAAGAGAAGGCTACTTAAGGGAGATTAAATTGTGTGGTTATTACTTGCAAATATTGAAAAGGTCTTACAGGTTCATTTTTTTCAGACACTAAAATTGAAAACGGTAGAGTCTAATTTTGGTATGAGTGGTTGTTTTAAGAATAAATATTTTTTTAACCTGACCCGTTCCAACCTCCTGACAGATAATTTCTGAAGCAAATCCAAATCTGTCAAAAAACAGTATTTATCTACGTTTATGTCAGCTTCGGCAAGTATAAATTGTCTAAACATTGAGGCATAACATTCATGAGCTTGAATTTTTCCTTATCCACAAACCATTAATGTAATGAATAGAAAGTAAGGTGAATTGTTAATTCTTTGTTCATTTCTCATGCTTTTGTGAACATCTTAAAAGTATTTTAAGAAGCATAATTTCTTACATTCAGTTAGAAAGTCTGCCAAAGTCTTTTCTTTTTTTTAAGTTGGGAAGCTTTGTGTGAGGATAAATAAAATTTTAAAGTAACATATCAAAAAGAAACAAACAAAAAAACACTTGGTCTACTGAGAGTTTATTGCCAGAGTGTTTTATGTGCAATCAGCCTTATATATTATAGTCTTTAAGCCTGTCTGTGTTGAGATATTGAACTTTCTTTCACAGTATGCATGCTTATTCTTAGTATATGCTACTTAAAGTTGTTTATTGTTAAAATAGTTTTAATCTGAGTGGTTTAGGGATTCCTTGGCTGAAAGATGAAGCAAATCACACAATATAAATCACTCAAGTAAAATGGGGCTCATTGTTAGACTTGAGAAAACAACCAAAGGCACAGGCACTAAAGTACGACCCCCCTTTGTGTGTACAAGGCTGATCTTGCATACCAGTCCTGAGTCAACGCATCCTTATAGGCGCAATGACCACTGCCAGACAAGTTTATATCTCATTTCACATCCCTGAAAGAGAGAAATCTAATGTCTCTAATTATGTCCTGGGGTTCAGACTTCCATCCTTAGATATATGGCTATGTCTCATTTGTGCCTCACGTGAATACATTCAGGAGGCCACACTCAAGAAAAGCACCCCACAATACCTACTCTATTGGGAACTTGAAATGGACATGGTCCTGTTACAAAATGGATGAGAGGGGTCACGAAATTATAGAGAAGTGAATGAAACCCATGTTTGTGCCATGAACAATAGGGACATTAACTTATACCCCTTTTGACATTTTTGCTTATCAGTTATTAATAAAAATAACTCATATTCATTGCGTGTTTACTGTGTTTGCCTTTGCCCAGATAGTGCCAGTTTATGATTATGTACTGGCATGATTATGAGGAGCACCTTTATTGCTCTCAAAAAGATCCTGGTTTGACAATAAATTATATGGTTCCCCTGACTATTTTCATACATGATTCTATGTGCATTGTATTTATTTTCCCATTTAATCCTTAAACATTTTAAAGTAGACACTATTATCACTCTCATTTTAAAGATTAAAAAAGCCAAAGCCTAAAGTCAAGAAGTATGAGTGTCACAGGCAGATTCAAATCAAATAGTGCATCTCTACAATCCAAGCTCCCAACTATTTACGTCTTTTTGGACCTTTAGAACTGAAACTTTAAGTAGTTTCTTTAAGTTTACTTTAAGTAAACTTTTCTGCAAGTTTAAGGAAATTACAAGATTGAAAATGATTCACCTTTCATTGGTAGAAACAAGATGACTCTGGTGTATGTACACTGGCACAAAGAAAAGGCAGAAGGAGATTAAGAAGATGCCAGGAAATATAATCAGATCTTTGGAGTTGAGAATATTTTCCTTAGGCTCAAGTATTAGTTTTCTAATATTTCCAACATAAGTACAGTCATCGTCACTTAACGACTGGCGTATGTTCTGAGAAATGCATTGTTAGGCAATTTTGTCATTGTGCGAACATCATAGAGTGTACTGACACGAACCTAGATGATATAGCCTACTACACACCTAGGCTATAGGGTACTAATCTTAGGGGACCACTGGCGTATATGTGGTTCGTTGTTGACCGAAATGTCACACTAATGTACCACACGTACTGGGTAGCTTAAACAATTCAAATTTATTTTCTCACAGTTCTGGAGGCTAGAACTTTGAGATCAAAGTGTTGGCGTGGTTGGTTTCTTCCGTAACCTCTCTCCTTGTCTTGTAGATGGCAGTCTTCTTCCAGTGTCTTCACATGATGACTCAGTATGTTGTCTGTCTCCTAATCTCCTGTTCTTACAAGGAACCAGTCATTTTGGACTAGCATACACCCTAAAGGCTTTATTGTAACTTAATTAGTCCTTAAATGCCTTAGCTCCAAATAGAGCCATATTCTGAGGGCTTCAACATGAGGATTCTGGGGGATATAATTCAGGCCCATAACAACTCACAAAACAGTATCTTAGAAGAAATTATTTCCATGGTATTTGCACGTTCTGTAAATTTTTTCTTTGTGTTCTTCTTGCTTATAAAAAGTATTTTCAAAAATCTTAGCATGCCACAATTGGGCAAAGGAAACCCAACAAAATGTTTTCCGCTTGAATGTTGAGGAAAAATATTAGTGCTCTTTGGAATTGATGCCATATTTAGAGTGGTAATCAAAATACAAGAATGGCACAAATGAAGGGAAAATTTTCTGTAAAGAATTGAAATTGTGCAGTTGACTTTGCAACTGTACAAGATCATTTACTCTTAATGGCACTTTTATGCTGAAAGATGATAGGCATCTGTTTATTTCTGGAAATATATGGCATTCTTTTCTCTATATGTACATTAACATATAAGTCATTCTCTTATAGGATATACCTTTTAAAAAACCTCCTAACATAGAGTGATCACACATTTATACCATATGCTTAATATCTTACAAGTTCGTCTTTCTATTTTTTTAAAAAAGATACCAAAATAACATTTTTAGACATATGTATTTGATATTAAAAAAATCAAAGATTGGTTCAAGTATAAAAAAAATACTAGAAAAGTTTATCTAAAAACTTGATCTCCAAACCTTGTGTTTCAAATTCATGTGGAATATCTATCTGGGTCCCACTCTAGCCCTAACTTATCGGAATACACTAGGATGGACCGTAGAAATCTGCTTTTTAGTCATAATTCCAGTGATCCTTCCAGTAGAGGACCACTCCACTATATATATTTTCATCACAGATATAAATAAGAACAGTGTCTCTTGTGTTGATTAGGATAGAGACCAAGCTGATATAACAAAAAAACTGCAAAATACGTAAGCTCAAGAAAAATAGAAGTTTTATTCTTCTTACGTACAAATCCAGAGGGGAGAGTTCCAAGGTTTGAGCGTGGGAGGAGGGCTGCTCTTTGAAGACAGTCAGAGACTTAGGTTCCTTCTGTCCTGTTTTTCTGGAACTCAAATGGCTAGTTAGCTCATCAGAATCATGTCCATGTTTCAGACAGAACCATGCCCATGTTTCATTGATTCAGACTGAAATGAGTAAAGAGCAAGCAGGGGCCGGCCTGGTGGCGCAGCCGTTAAGTTCGCAGGTTGCACTTCGGTGGCCCAGGGTTTGCCGGTTAGGACATGGCACCGCTTGGCAAGCCATGCTGTGGTAGGCGTCCCACATATAAAGTGGAGGAAGAGGGGAACAGATGTTAGCGCAGGGCCAGTCTTCCTCAGCAAGAAGAGGCGGATTGGCAGCAGATGTTAGCTCAGGGCTAATCTTCCTCAAAAAAAAAAAAGAGCAAGCAGATTCCTTATAAATATATTATCCAAAAGATGCCCACATTTCTTCTGCTTGCATCCGTTGTTCAGCACTCAGTCACTAGGGCAGTATTTAACTCAAAAGGACACTGGAAATAAAATGTCTGATTGAGTGGTCACACGCTGAGCTAAGACCCAGGGTAGATGTCCACATCTGAAAATAATAATGAGAAAACAGAATGGGTATAGCAGCTCTCTGTCTCTCTCTTAGTTTGAAATAATACAAATGGCCATCACCAAGGGACTGCATGGACAAATTGTGGTATGTATTTACAATGGAATACTCTTCAACCATAACAGGAGGGAAACTACCAATGCACTCAACAACATGGATGAATACCTCAGACATAACGTCAGAGCAAATTAAGCTGAGTACAGAAATGTACATGTTAATTCAATACATGATATTTGAAAACAGGCAAAACTAATCTATGGTGTCGTTGCTGAGATCTGCCCACCCCTTTTCGCTAGGGCCGGTGCACTGAAATCCCAGGGGGTTGGGTGCAGCTCTGCTTCTCTCTCTTACTCCTGAAGGAGAAATAGCACCTTCACTCAATCCCGAAGAGCCTGGCAGCTACTCAGGGCCCTCACACCTTTTCTTTGTTCTTAGTTGTCCACAGGTGTTCTAACTCTGCTGGTTGCCTCAGTGCTCTGAGCGAGGTGAGACAGAAGTAGGTCTCTTGGGCGTTACACAGAGAGGCTAAGGATGTTAAATGCATGCTTCATTCATTCTTTTCTCCAAGAAAGAAGTCACACGCTAAGTGAATCTCTCTGATGCCGAGTTGTGCCAGCTTTAGAGAGGGTCTGTCACTCTTTTTACCCAGGTGTGAAAATAAATGAAAGAAACCTCATTAAAAATGGAGCCCTGAAGGGGGCGCTCTCATGCATCTGCCACTTGTGGCAGCCTACATAACCAACAGGAAGAAGGAAGGTAAGAATTATTTTGACACAAATTTTCAATTTTGCTGTTTAATTTTTAATTAATCTATTTCTGTTCTCTCTTTTTCTATATCCATTTATTTGAGTATTATGATTGTGTTTTATAGTCACTATTTTATTGTTAGCTCCACTTTTTATATTAGTTATTTCTCTATAATTCATACCACACATTTATTGTATTACAGTCAACCTTTTAAATAATATACCACTTGAGTTATAGTATAAAAATTCTGTAAATGTATACATCAATTTTGTCATTCCCATCTTTTATACTAGTGTTGTCATACCATTTCCATATATACATGTATATATTTAAAAGCTCAAAATACTTCACTAATTTGCATTAAAAATGAGGACAGGGGCCAGCCAGGTGGCATAGTGGTTAAGTTTGCCTGCTCTGCTTCAGCAGCCCAGCATTTGCAGATTTGGATCCTGGGCATGGACCTAGTGCCACTCATCAAGCCATGCTGTGGCAGCATCCCACATGAAATAGAGGAAGATTGACACAGATGTTAGCTCAGGGCCAATTTTCTTCATAAAAAACAAATAAGGACAGATATTTTAATTTACTCATGTTTTTGCCATATCATCACCCTTCATTCCTTTGTGTAGATCCCAATTTCCATCTTCCCACCTGTTATATTTTTCATCTGCCTGTAAATCTTTGAAGTTTGAAGTTTTTTTGGTTTGGTTTGGTTTGGTTAGTGCAGGTCTCTCTGTGGCAATGGATTTTCTCAGCTTTTGTGTTTCTTAAAATGTGTTTAACTCTTGTAAGCTAAATTTCATGAGATAATTTAGTTGTGCATAGAATTCTAAGTTGACATTTTTTTCTCTTTCTCAGTATTTTAAAGACATCAATCCATTACCTTCTGGCTTACATAGATTTTAACAAGTAAGCTGATAGAATTCATATATATATATATATTTGTTTTGTTTTGTTTTGTTTTGCTGAGGAAGATTTGCCCTGAGCTAACATCAGTGGTCACTCTTCCTCTATTCTGTATATGCATCACTGCCACAGCATGGTTGATGAGTGGTGTAAGTCCACACAAACCCAGGCTGCCAAAGTAGAGCATGTGCTGAACTTAACCACTATGCCACCAGGCTGCGCGCCTCCCACCCCCCCGCCTTTTTTGTTTTTTTGCTGAGGAAGCCTTGCCCTGAGCTATATCCTGCTGCCAATCTTCCTCTTTCTTCTGTATGTGAACTGCCACCACAGCATGGCCACTGGCAGATGAGTGGTGTAGGTCTGCACCCGGGAAACTTAACCACTAGGCCACCAGGGCTCACCCTGTTCTTTTTTTTTTTTGACTATTCATATTCCCTGGCCTCTAATAGGTAAGAGGGTTAACTAGACAATAATTTAGAGTCATTGTAAGATAGTCATTATTATTACTAAGTATTTTCATTTCTATAAAGTCACTTGACAACTCAATGTAATCATATAAACATAAACTCAATATAATGCATATTTTGATTTAGTTCACTTAATATTTCTTCATTAGTTTAACATTTAAGAATTTCTCTTACGATATTGGAAATATACTCAAAATGAGAAATCACTTACAATTTGCCTATCTGGGAACTCCCTATTTCCTAGCTGATAAATCAGTATTAGTAAAACCAAATACAATGGAGGTTTGCAGAAAAGCATCTTCTAGGTGGAAAACAGTTGCTGTCATTTCTAACACACAATGTACTTTCATCCCTTTTTGATTTCTCTCCAGTTCCCTCTTGAACCCTGAAATGTCTTTTCCCTATTTGGCTGACTGAAACATTCTTACCAAATTGTCAAGGTGATTCTTGATATTGATTTGTCATAGACACGCCATCCATATCCATGGAGCTGTCCCTAATTAGTCTTGACTTCCCTATCCTAAACAAAAGCAGAGTTAATTATTCCTCCTTTAATGGTCCAGTAGCATTATTTACACATCTATTATATGTGATAACATGATATAAATAGTTCTTACTAGTAACTCAGCCTTACATTCAGTATTCTCTCCAGGGTTGAAATAGTGTTATATAGAATTTCATTTTTCTATAACCTATAGAAGTATCTAAAAAGTAGTAGATGATAAAGAAAGTGTTTATTTTTTATCATGGATTGTTATTATAGTCAACCTATTCCTTCCTTCTTTCACGCAAAAAAGATAAATTTACTTCAAAAAAGTTTCTTCCTCCGACAGTGTTTCTCTTTCACAGGCCTGGATATAAGACATATTCTGTGGAGACAGAGAAGAAAAAGGTGATTTTATAAATACTTTTGCTCTTTGTTATCATATGATGAAATATTATTTCCTTATAAACTAAAATGTATTCATAATAATAGTTATAATCTTTTAACATACATTATCCTGAATACATTTTCTAAATAAGGACCTAAAATCTGTGGAACTGAGACAGAAACTATTTTTCCATGTTACTGATAAGAAAATTAAAGCTCTCAAATTAAGTTGACTTGAAACATTCACAAATTTTTGTATGACTCTTACTTGATAATTTCAGACTATTATTATTATTATTATTGTTACATTCCCTATCTATAATAGTTTAAGCCAAAATAACTAATGAGTCTGTTTGAAAATGACAATCGAAAGGCATACTGTCACTTTTACTCTCCATTCACAAGTTTTCCACTGAAATTTCTATTCTCATTTAACACAAATAAATATTAACAATTTTATTCTTTGTGAAGTATGGTGAAAAATATTTGATATATTAGAAAAACATTTTATTCAAATATGCACATTTTATGCAAAAATTAAAAGTATTAGTAAATCTTGAAGGTGTGGAATTCGGTACAAAATAGAATTCTACTTTGAATTTTGAAGTTAAAGTCTGTGATCAGATAAACTGTTTGAAGAGCAATAACTTAATTGGTTTATGCATCTTAATGTCAACTCTTTTGTCTTTCATTCAAGAAGGAGACAGTTCCTCAGTAATTATCATGTATTTAACACTTGTCGAAATGTAGGGAATTTAGAAATGAGAGACGAAAGAACAGCTGTCAAAAAAGTTACAATTTAGTAGAGCTATTTGGAAAATTAACTGTCATTCAAGATGCAGTGCAAGAAGGACTTTGAGAACTGAGTTGTGAAGTAAAAGAATTTCCTCATACGGAAGAATCAGAGAATGTTTCACTGGGAAGATGCTGTCTGAGCTGAGCTATGATAGGACTTTTGAGAGACATACATTTGAATACACACATACAAGACTGAAGAATGAGTGAAAGCAGCTTGTGATTCAAAGCAACAGGACCCGGAACTAAAGTGATAAATATAATGGAAAAAGAATGAGTTTAGGAGACATGATTGAACCAAGTTTCCATACTCTGAAGCGATTACTTAATTTTTGATTATCAATTTTCTATACGAAAAACACATTATTGTTATGAAGATTAAATATGATTTATATAAACCACATAGTAGATAATGGGTGCTTAATAGAAGATAGTTCCTTAAAGAGCGCATTCATAAAGACAGTAATACTCTTCCGCCTTAAAAAGAGAACCAGCTACAACAGGTATGTGGTTTCCCTCTCCTTGCGAGCCTTCCTCTGCCTTCTCTTCTGTGCAGCATCCTCTCCTCAATCTTCTCTGCTTTCATCATTTATGGTTTTCAAATCAAAGGCTCAAACCTAATCCTTCCTGTTCTCTCTGCTGAGTTATTATTTAGAAGTTCTTTTTATCACCTCAATGAATAGGAGGAAACTTCTGATCCCTCATCAAACGCGTTTTCCCAGCAGCAATGTACATGCTGGTAAGTGTTTGTTATAATACATGGCATTGCTTTGAAAGAAAAAGAAACATCACATATTCATCTCTTTCCATCTAAATAAAAAGAAGAGTGTGTCACACTTTTTTCTTATCCAACTAACTAATCAGTGCTTTTCCCTTCTCCTGGATACCTAAATTCTCTTTCCAGGAGATTTTGTTTGAAAACCACCTTCAGTGTGATAGGAAGAAAGAAAGATTTTCAAACTGACTTTGCAGCGTCAAAAGTCAGTTTGAGGGATTGAATTAGATAGAAAAGCTGCACGAAACATTCACATGCATATAAAAATAGATACCCTTTTAAATTAGAGACACATTTTTGTCCTTGAATATTCTTGAGGACTTCAAGTGGAACAAAAGTTTGCAATAAAACCAATTTTTTCCTTCCCCAAATAGATTTATGGCACAGACTCAAAGTTCACATTTCATAGGAGTCTAATTTTAGCATTTGCCTATTTTTCTTTAAAGAGTGGTAATCTTCAAGATACTAATTCACTGCATTCTACCTTAGTTGTTTCCGTACAGATTAACTGGAAGGGAGGCCTGAAAGATTCACACCCGATAAGCTGAATATAATTTATTCAATTTAGTAATCAACTCTTCTTTTGTGCTATAGTTATTGTGTTGTTTTTAACCCACAAAATATGTCTAATAAATATGACTCACAAATACTTTTAGAAGTTAAATAATGTTCATGTCACTGATCATTGCTCAAATTTATTTTAAGGAATGTTGCTATATTTTGAAAGCATCATTCTAATTCATGAATAATTGAGTTCTTTGTATTTTTACATAATATATGCCATTTAAGGAAAAAGTGGAGCAAAGTGATTTTGGTTGAATAGAGATTAGATCAATAATTCATGAACATCTGCATAGAGTGATAGCTAAACTATTTACATGTCATAAAAACAGTGAAGTGAAACCATAATAAGAAATTATGTTAATCATACCACATTACAAGATTTTATCAAGCTAAAAATGCTTTAACCTGCCTTTATTTGAAATTTACACTTAATCCCTAATCTAAAAGCATTTTCTCTTTAACATTTGGTATTTTATTTGAAATAAATATACGGTATCTAGCATAACATTCGTCAAGAAAATTGTGGCATCACAATAGGGTAAAAAAATTTAGTAAAGTGTAATTATTTATGTGTAAGGAATTTATACTACATATACACATAAGCAGAATAATTAACCCATGGTGATTTTAGATAAAAACCTTTGATTTAGATTAATGTAAATCAGCATGATTGTTTTGCCCATTATTACCCTTTAACATTGGTCACATTGCAATGTTTTATTTTTCTCAACTGTAACATGAGGGTAATAATATCTACCATATGAGATTGTTTTGTGGATTAAGCGAAGAAATGTATCTAAATTTCCTTGCACATGGTCCAGTAATACAAGGCACTTATGTTAGTTTCTGATTAACAGGAAAAACAAGTTAAAAAAAACCACCTTAGATGTTTAATATTTCATATGGGTAAATGCTTAGGAATTTTTTCTTATATTAGTAAATAATATATGAATGGAAAATATAGCAAAAAACACTAATTGCTAATATTGGGGCCAATTTTTTATTGTAAGTAGTTTTAATAGAGTGCATTTTTGATTTATGACAGTGGTATGATATGGTTGCCAAAAATTCTCATCAAGCCATAGGATTAGTCTTCTAAAAGCCAGTAATGATACTCTCTGTAAATGGCATAGTTGTTTTAGTAACCTTTCATGACATTTCACAATATCAAAACAAGAAATTTTCTTTCAAACTCAATTGTGTTAGATATTTGTAAACATTTTATTTGAGATTAACTCTCAAATAAAGAGAGGGGAAACACTTGTGGAAGATTAGACATAGGAAGGACAATCATGTGACAGCCTGAGCTAAGCAGAGTATTGCTGGACAAGGCACAGGAGATGTCCTACAGTTATACTTCTGAAATCACATATGCCCAGCCTGCCTTGAGCATTGTTTCTTTAAGTAAGACCGCCTTCCACCTTAACATGGCCAGAGAAGAGAAAGCCTGCTGTGTTATCCTCCTGATCACTTCTTACATCAGTCATGCCAAGGAGAATTTGGAATTGAGGTTATTCTGAATAGCTACAGTTATTTTCGTGAAGTCAGATGTACCTTTCCAGGATAACTTTCTTAATCTAGTTGGATGTTTTCTTTGAAAGTCTAGGGTCCAATTAGGACAATATAACTTAAGAGAACAAACCTGACTAAGCACTGTGCCTTTCTTCTTCACCTATCTCTAAATCATTGGTAAAGTCCTAACAGTACCCAGAAAGAGATGATTTAGCACTTTATTCATTGTGAGCCTCTCCACTAGAGGAAAAAAGATCTTCTGGAGATCCTGAGGAATGACTTAATCAGTCTTGAGAGACTAGTACATAAGTGTAATACTATTTTAAAATGGTTCTCTATTATTAGCTTCCCTGTTGGATCCTTTACTTATTAGTAGAATTCAACCAATGCAGAAGCATTTTCACAATGTTTTCAAGAAAGGATTGGTCCTATTTTTGTTTAGTCTGATATTTTATATTTCTCAGCCATTCTCACAAATTTATATCAGTCCTAGGTTCTTCCAGTTTAGAAATTGGAAACTCTTTGTGGACAAGTGTTGCCCTACCGCGCCATCTTAAGTGAAATTTTTAAAAATCTCCTTTGTGTTTTCAAGTTCTTTGGATAAATACTCAGCAGTGGGATAGCTGGATCATATGGTAGATCTATTCTTAATTTTCTGAGGATACTTCATACTGCTTTCCATAGTGGCAGCACCAGTTTGCACACCCACCAGAAGTGAACAAGTGTTCCCTTCTCTCCACATCCTCTCCAACATGTGTTGTTTCCTGTTTTGTTAATTATAGCCATTCTGACTGAAGTGAGGTGATACATGCTCCCCTGTGTTCATTGCAGCATTATACACAATAGCCAAGCCTTGGAAACAACCTAGGTGCCCATCAAGGGACGAATGGATAAAGAAGATGTGGTATTTATACACAATGGAATACTACTAAGCCATAAGAAATGATGAAATCCGGCCATTTGTGACAACATGGATGGTCCTTGAGGGTATTAAGCTGAGTAAAATTAGTCGGAGGGAGAAAGTCAAATTCTGTATGATCTCACTCATAAGTAGAAGATAAAAACAATAACAAACAAACACATAGCAGTGGAGATTGGATTGGTGGTTACCATAGGGGAAGGCGGGAGGGTAAAAGGGGTGATTAGGCTCACATGCGAGGGGATGGACTATAATTAGTTTTTGGGTGGTGAACATGATGTAATCTACACAGAATTCGAAATATATCATTATGTACATCTGAAAGCTATATAATGTTATAATCCAATGTTACTGCAAAATCTCCTACATATAGGTAACTTTGCTTCCATCTTAAATGCACCTGCCCACAGTCCCTACAGATTCTCCTTTTTCTAGGGACTAGTTGATTAAATATGCTCTAACTTGTATTGGTGACTTGCAACATGAAGGATTCATAAAATGCACCTTATTTTTGTGAAAAGGGAATTAAGCTGAACAGCAATACTAGTATTTATACATTTTTAAAAAATCTAGTAAACTTCCCTAAATATGTCTACACAATAATTAAGATTTCCTCTACAAATAGTTGAATATTTAAAATAAAAATTGCATAGTGTTGGTCTCAGACAAGCTCCACAACTCATATACTAGAAATTTCCTCTAGTCTCAAGTCAGTTCCTTAGCAAGATGGATGTTATTTGTTAAAATATCATATGCTTGTGAAGGTACAGCCTGTCCAGATAGATATTTGTGCATACATATATGCCAATATGACTATGTCAATAGATTTTACTAGAAAATGTAGTTATTATTCTAGTGAGAAATACATGTGCTGATATAACTGGGAAATTACAGCTAAAACTGTAAAGCTGTTTGGTGTTAAATGATATACTTTATCAATATTATACTGAGTCAATAAAGGGAACTGCTTTGAACAGATAATCTAGGCCTTTTGGCTTTTCATCAGACCTTTGAGTTTGGGCAAGCTACTTAACTCTGTGCCTATTTTCATCATCTGTAAAATGAGTATAATAATTACACATACCTCATAGGCTATCTTGACAATTGAAAGGACAAATCACATATAAAGCACTTAAAATTATACTTGGCACATAACAAGTGTTAAAGATATTTCGGGGATATTTTTGTTACTACTCTGGGATCCAAGTTTTGGGATTATATTATAATAAGACCCTGCCAGTTTACAGTCATTCTTAGAAAACAATTCCCATCTATTTTTAATTTTTCGCATAGTTGTCCTGGAACCTCTCATCTTTCATTCTTGAACAGATAAACAATAAAGGACTAAGAGTAGTAAGAAAGACTCGGAGACTTTAAAGGTCTTTTTATAACATTTTGCTCTAAACTCTCATGACATTTAAAAACTGCCTCAGATACTTCACAGGGTCTCTGCGTCTTCCCTTATTTAGATAGATTGCTGATAATTCAAAATCAATTTCATCTGCCATGACTATATAGACAAGGTGGAAAAGATTCAGCTTCTTGAATGTCAATTAGACCAGACACACTCACCCTCATTTACTAGATTTGGTCCATAGGCAACTACATAGCAAAATCTATCCTTATTTCTAACGCTCACAAGCAAATACTCAAAAAATATTATATTTATTTATTTTTTTATATTGTAATCAAAATGAGGTGTTCTGATTTTAGGTCTGTATTTTGCCTCACTTGTGTGGACAAGGGTTTTTGTGGATTGTTCATATTTCTCAACCTCCTACTACTTTGTCTAATTTGCTTCTATCAGAGTGAGTAGCATATTTTCTGAAGGGAAATATTCAAATTGCTAAGGTTGTCTCCTTTACTCTCAAATATTTTTGTGAGGAAGCAGTAAAAAAGAGACTCTCTAAAATTGTTCATGGTGTAAATTAGTGAGACCTGCCTTGAAATCATTTTGTCATATTCAATAAAAAAATTATATATGTTCTTCGTTTTTAATCTAGTAATTCTACATCTAGAAATTTATGCTAACACAATACTTGGAGAGTTTGACGGTAATTTTATACACAACTTGAGTACTAAGATTATTTATTAAACAATGGTAATAGAAAATAAAAATATTAATGATGTACCATTGCCAGTGATGTTATATTAAGTGGAAAAACGATTTAATATAAAATTTATATCAATTGTATGTAAATTACCATGCTAATTTATTAAGTATGACAAGTGAAACTTAAATATAGCTGGAAATAATTTTGTTTTGTTAATTATATTAAAATTTATTTTAATATAATTATATTTTATTATATTTAATATTTAATATATATTCTGAGCTTAGTTTGCAGAATAACAACTGGAAAATTGGTGACCTTCATAGGGATTCTGCCTACACCCCCAACCTATCTGAGTATGACAGAAAGTAGTAGATTATATGTCCTATATAGAGCTTTAGGCATATAGTCTCAGTAAGTGGTATGGACTAATATACCACTTTCCTGTGCAGTTACTAGTGCCAGAAATGTGGCATTAATAGTTTCCAGGTTTAGAAAATTCTCAAAATTGTAATCATTAGTAGACACCTTCATGGACTAAAGAACAGAAAGAAAATAGGAATTGTAACAACTTTTCAACTGACTGAGAAAACTCTAAATTAATTGAATTTACTAAGAACCGTGGATATTATATTTTTGACCAACAGTAGAATGAATAGTCAAGATCACATTTAGATCTAACTTTATGGTTAGTGAAAGTGGTTATTCAAAATAATGTAACTCAACCAGGGCATGTAGATAAAGCTGACAGATTACACAGTTACATCAACTTTTGCTTTCTTTAAAACACCTCCACACAACAGTAAGGCAATTACTTTTTAAACATAAATCTACAAGGAAATGGAGTGTGGAAGAAGAGACTCCACAAAGCAGTTCTGAAGGCTGGAAAGCAGATGAACAAAAAGTACAGGACAAAATACATCCAAGGAAAATTAATCCCAAGCAGGCAATGGGGCTGCAGAGCACCAGCCAAATTGACACTGCATGGTCCTCCTAAACCATAAGATTTGGTGGTTACCAAGAACCTTTGAGAATGTATGTGTCTGCAAGTGAGTTGGTATAAATAACAAGAATTGGTTAAAAGTCTATTTAAGAAGTAGCAAAAGCCTTCTTTCTTCTGTGTAGTCAAATGATGTCCCCTTTTCCACCATAGCAAATGCTTAAAATTGGAAAAAACATCATAAAGTTGAGACAGGGACTACCATGAAAACAAGGGAATTAGAACAGATGTATACTGAATACTAAGACCACCCTCTCCACTTTGACCAATATCCACCACTGGATTTCCAGAATCTGAGCAGCTACACCTTTTCCCACTGCACTTTCCTGGAGTATCTGAGCAGAGAAAAAGAAATTCCTAAGGTATTGACTTTGGAGCTTTGTAAAGTCAAGGGCCAGGAATATCATCATGCCAGGAAGGTCACTGTCCGTAGATTAGACTCAAGCACCCAGAACTCTCAATTGGTTTTTTAGTCTTCAATGACTGAATACAGGGAATCAATCAAAGGTTATCGAACACCTGAGAAAAATCTTTCACATGAAATGGAACCATCAAACAAACAGAAAAAAAAAATGCAACTTTCAAGAAACCAGCTGTGAAAGGTTAAAAAATCTTTAAAAATTTTGTGATAGTATGCTCAGCTCAGTGAAATAAGTTATTGCAACTATGGAACAAGAACATAACACAAATCAAAAATGAAAAGAGAACAAATAAGATCTTTTAGCTCTTACACATCAACAATATGATGGGAGAGCACTCATTAAAAGACTTTGAAAATAAAGTTGATGAACTCTCCTGGAAAAGTAGCTTAAAACAAAATAAGGCAGGAAAGTTGGAGGGAAAACACAGAAAAGCAGAAGACTAATCCCACATAGGAATAAATAGCATTTCAGAAATAGAAAAAAGAACTGAGAAAGAAACCGCCATTGAAATATGTAAGACCATTTCTTAAGAGGGAAAGAAAACACTTAGAACAACAAATGAAAACAGACTGCCTTGTCACAAAATTATAGAATACATAGGATAAAGAGAAGAATTAAAACATTACAGATCATATATAGTCACATGTAAATAGAGTAGCCATATAATGCCAGAACCCCTTTGATATCAAATAAGATAATATTCATAATTTCCTTATAAAAATAGGCATAAAAGGAGACTGCCTCAGGCAAACTAGGACATATGACCAACCTACATATAATAGCAGTAATAAGAATAACTTCATTTTCATGGTAAGATTGGAAATAGCATTTTATGGGGTGTTTCCTTCAAAATTCTGAAGAAAAGATTTACAAACTGGAATTCCATTTCTGGCTGAAATGTATGTGAGAGTAAAATCATTTTAATATATACCAGATCTCAAAAAAAAAAAAAGGTAGTTATTGGAGGATGTACTCTACCAACAAGGGAGACAAGAAAGACATAGGACACAAACACAGGAGATTCAAAAATGAAGAGAGATAGGGGCCAACCCATCAGCCTAGTGGTTAAGTTTGCTTCAGTGGCCCAGGGTTTGCCAGTTTGGATCCCAGGTGCGGACCTACAGACTGCTTATCAAGCCATGCTGTGGCAGGCATCCCACATAGAAAGTAGAGGAAGGTGGGCACAGATGTTAGCTCAGGGCCAATCTTCCTCAGCGAAAAAAAATGAGGATGGGAGAAAAAACAAAAGCAAAAACAAATGAAGAGAGAGAAAGGAATCCTTTAGATTCTATCGAAGGAGTATCCATCATGCAACAGATGGAGAAGGCTGCCAAATTACAAGTGTAATTAAGTTTGATCTGATTATCTTGACCCACAGCCATTTGGCTGGTGTTAAACAAAGACAGGCTAGAGATACAAATAATTAAGAATAAAAAATATATGTAGAATGTGAGATGTTTTCAAATCTGTATCCAAGATGGGTTAAAAACTTTAAATTATAAAATTAAAAGGGACTTGAAGAGAAGTGGGAAAGGTTTGGTGTGTATCAATGAGGATAGAGAAGGTGAGGTGGCTGGGATTGATGATGGCAACTATGAACATGTGACACCAGTGTCTAATCGTCACAAAGTGGATGTGCCTATTTCTATATTACACATAAAGGAAGTTAAGCTGGGCAAAGTTAAATAGATGGCCCAAGGGTACACAGACAATAATATAAAGAGCAAGATGTTAAACCCAATTCAGTCTGGTTACATAGCCAAAGTTCAATATACTATATCATACTATCTTTTCATCCTATACAACTTAGGAGGATTCTCAGGATTGTACTGTTACCATTGCAAACTATAATCTACTACTGCCGTCATTATTGTCCCTTCTCAGGGATGACGTACTGCAGGTAGAGCCAATTGATAGAAAAATTTTCACTCTTATTTTTGCCAAGAGGGACCTAGTATGCACCTATCATATCAATTAACTCAGTGTTCTGCACAACCTGGGTAATAATACATATTTTGATAATAAATGCATGAAGTAATGAATATATTTTTGGTGGTAAATCTTCGACAATTTGAAGTGATTTTCCCTGGAGAAAAACAATCATGTTTTGATAAAAACTGTCTTGCTTTCCTGATTAGAAGGAGACTTTTCAGGACTTGCTGTACTATTTTTCTGACTCATTGTGGTGTTCTCTATTTCTCAAAAAGTCTTCCTAATCCTACATGCATTTAGTGAAAGGTAGCTTTACTGAGACTTGGAGCTTAGTCATTGAACAATACGCAGAATCCCAAATTGCAGATCAGATAATCCTTTTTAAGCAGAGGCCTTTCAATGAAATAGTTTTTATTTAATGGTCCTGTGCTTATGGGATATTTTTTTCCTCCTATGAATGGCAACATAAGGAAAATAAATGAAAATTGAAGCAAGCAGCCTCGGGCTTGAGTCACTAAACTTGCTTTGAGGAAATACATTTTCTTATATAGTAAATTTCCTCCGAAGTAAAATTTGCATATTTTGTGTGAGGTATATATGTAAAAAATTTATGCTAATATTTCATGTGTTCTTCTACATTATGATGTCAAATAAAAATTCCATTACAAATTCAAAGTCTGCGAATTCTTTGAGACAGATATTAAAATATGATTTGTTATATTCTCAATTCACATCCATCTAAGGAACAGAACACTGTGAACTTCTTTCAATCAATGTTGAAAATATGATCTAATATGGGTGTTCAAATATATGTAAGAATTACCTAATTGAGACATCTTATACAGTGCCTTGTACATACTATATGTTTAAGGAATAAACACTTAAAGAATGAATACGTGAAAGACAGAAAAGTTCAAGAAAGAAGGAAAGAAATAAGGAATATAGCTTTCAAATATTTTGGTATCTCACCCTGTGCAATGTTCCATAAATACAAATAACACTGTTCATTGTTTTCCATATTATTTAACTTCAGAGCTGTGGCTATTATGCACATAGTTCCCCTTAGCACAACACCTGAAACAACAACATTTAAGATCAAACAAAACAAAACCTTGTTCAGACAGAAATGACAGACACAAGTTAGCTTTTCATTCAGTTCATAAAGATAAATATACATGTAAGGTAACAGGCAACTCTCAATTATAGATGAAAATTTTTTCTGATTAAAATTATAGGTGATCTTCCATGTGCTTAGGAAAAAGAGGGAAGCAGAAGGAATTAAAGGAAGAAACAAATCAGCCAACTGCTGACTGCCCCAAGTCACAGAGATAACGTAGTATGAGCGAACCAGCGCAGCCCAGTAGATTGTCATCATTTAAACTCTATAAGTTGATATAAGGATCAAAGTCTCTGCACCCAACAAAAAGAGGAAAAATAACAGCATAATTTCAGCGAAACACAATGATCTATAGAAATGTCCAACATTCAATCTTATATGGAAAACTGTAAGTTATTTAGAGTAAAGAAGGCTGGTGGAGACTGAAATGGAATAAGAAGCGTCAATCAAATTTTACAGATATTATAATAGGAAAAGGGGCAGTGGCGAGTCAGAGCACAAAAGAAATATGCAAACTTCTCCTTGGAATGACTTCATAATTCAGGTGGCATTTGAGTCTGTTCATCCTATATCAAGATAAATATCTTCACTTGCCTACTTCCCTGGCGTTAGGTTCACCTAATTTGTGAAGTAGCTACACAGGACACACACACACATGCACACACACATGCACACATTAGATTGGTTAAATAAACATAAACTATGGTGAACTCATACAACGGAGTATTATGTACCTTTAAAAATAAATAAGAAAAAGTTTTCTAAAAGCTGATATGGAGTGATTCTAGAATATATTGCTAAGTAAGAAAGCAATGTGAAGAGGAATAAGAATGCTCATTCATTGCTGATGGGAATACAAAATGGCAAACCACTTTGGAAGACACTTCAGCGTTTTCTTACAAAAGTAAACATGCTCTTACCATACAATCCAGCAATTGTTGTCTTAGGCATTTACCTAAAGTAACATAAAATGTATGGGGCCAGCCGGGTGGCATAGTGATTAAGTTCATGCACTCCACTTTGGTGGCATGGGGTCCCTGGGTTTGGATCCTGGATGTGGACCTACACGTCGCTCATTGAGCCATGGTGTAGCAGTATCCCACATACAAAATAGAGGAAGATTGGCACAGATATTAGCTCAGTGACAATGTTCCTCAGGCTAAAAAGAGGAAGATTGGCAACAGATGTTAGCTCAGGGCCAATCTTCCTCACCCCCTTAAAAAAAAAAAGAATCAAGATGTCATTCAGTAGGTCATTGGATAAATAAATTGTAGTACATCCAGACAATGGAATATTACTCAGTAATAAAAATAAATGTGCTATCAAGCCATGAAAAGACAAAGAAGAAAGGACATGGAAGAAACTTAAATACATATTACTAAGTGAAAAAAGCCAATCTGAAAAAACTACATATTGATAATTATATATGACTATATATGACACTCTGGAGAAGGCAAAACTATGGAGACAGTAAAAAGATCAGTAGCTGTCGGGAGTTAAGTGGGGGGAGGGATAAATAGACAGGGGACAGAGAAGTTTTAGGGTAGTGAAGCTACTTGTATGGTACTATAATGGTGGATATATGTCATTATATAATTCTCAAAATCCATAGAATGCACAACACCAAGAATTAACCCTAATGTAATCTATGGATTCTGAGTGATAATGCTGTGTCACTGTAGGTTCATCAGCTGCAAGAAATGTACCACTCTGGTCCAAGTTGTGGATAGTGGGGGAGATTTATGTGGCCAGAAGGTATATTAGAACTCTCTGTACTTTTCAGTGAATTTTTCTTTGAACCTAAAACTGCTTTAAAGAATAAAGTCTATTTTTTAAAAAACAAGTGATACATGTCATTTTATAAATAAGGAAGAACAGGAAAAATCTGCTTATTTTTGTAAAAAGGAAATAAGAAAAATGAAACAAACACCATTAAAATTGGTTATTTAGAGGATATGGGTAGTATCAGTTACAGGAGTAGGGCCACTTTTTTAAGTATAGTCCACCCTCTGTATCTGCGGTTTCCACATCTGTGAATTCAACCAACTGTGGATCATGTACTATGTTTACAATCTGTGATCAGTTGAATCCAACCTGGGGATATGGAGGGCCAACTAAGGGACTTGAGCAGCCTTGATGGAAGGACGACTGTATATCTGCTCATATGTTTTGACTTTGTGGGGGACGGGAATTGGCCACCCCAAGATATGTCTCTTTGGCATGAGGATTATTTTAGGCTGGTTACTTTGAAAAACTGCAGACAGGAAGGAGGCTCTGAGGAGTAGAATTTACTTACACTTTGTTAAGAGACATTTACATTGTAAAGGAAACCTCCATCTGTAAATGTGTCTCCCTCTCTGTACCAGGAAGAAGGGGGGGATGACCTTTTCTCTAGAAACTCTTATCAATGCCAAAGGCAAGGACTTTAATCTGCATCTTTTTTTACTGTACTTGTCTGATAACCTCCTATAACTGACTCCTCCAACCTCCAACATCCTCCTTTGTCTTTAGCTGAGGAGGATATTTAAGGTAGTGCCTTCAGCCATTTTGGCAAGTTGCTCAGGTCGCCTGAGTCTCTCCCATGTATACATGTTATAAAGTTTTGTTTAATTTTCTCATGTTATTCTGTCTCATGTGAATTTAATTCATTCTCTGGCCAGAAGAACCCACAGTGGGTAGAGGAAATGTCTTCCTCCCCTACAACTTATAAAAACAAATATATTAATATACCTGTATATAAAATTAATAAAATATCCACTGAGAAGGGGAAAGTAGAGCTAATTCAACCAATTTTTACTAGTCCAAGTGAGTATATACACTGCCTATAAAAATTTTAAAGAGCTACAAATAAATCTTGAGCATTGATTAGTAGTTGTGATGATTTTAGCAATATAGATATATCAATTTTGTAACTATTTTGTATACACTATGATATTGAGTAAATGAGTAAATACACGGATATTGTTGGCAGCCAGAATTCTCAATATGAGTGAAGGGGATGCAAGAGTGTAATGGGAGGATTAAAAGAGAAGAAGATTATGGTACTGGAATGGAATTTGAGGTTACAGTATAAACTCATAGTTTACATATATTATAATATTATATATATAATAATATGTATATAATTCCCAGCTTTGTCTGCTGAAAAGACCAATAAATAATTATAGCCTAGTAACAAATGCGCATGCCTAGGACTATAGACTGTTTGTGTGCTCCAAAATTCATATTTGAAACTAATCCCTAATATGATGGCATCTGAAATGGGGTACTTGGGAGATGATTAGGTCATGAGGGTGGAGCCTTCATGAATAAGATTAATGCCCTTATAAAAAAGGCCCCAGGGAGCCACGTTGCCCTTCCACTATGTGAGGTTACAGAGAGGAGATGGCCTTCTATGAACCAGGAAGCAGACCCTCGCCAGACATGAAATCTGCAGGTATTTTGATCTTGTACTTCCCAAACCTCAGAACTGTGAGGAATTAATTTCTGTTGTTTTTAAGTCATCCAGTCCATAATATTGTTGTTATAGCAGCTTGAACAGACTAAGATAGCTAGCATCCTTGCATCCTTATCTTGATTTCTAGATACTGTCAGATCGAAGTAAGTAGGACTTCTTGAAAGAATACTGATTCCAACACTGGTGCAGGAGAGTTACAAAGGTGAACTAGGAACCTCTTCTTGTGCCAGAAATTCAAGAAGTGCTCAGAAATCGATAGAGGCATGTTAAAAGAACACCTAGTCGTTCAGAGGGCCATGCAAGGGCTATTTTCACTTTACACTTCCCTGATGTGGGTGATCTAGCTTCTTCTTGACCTTCTCTAACTACACTCATCAGCTGCTGCTAGGGTCACACTCCATAACTGTTGCTGCTGGGGTCTCTGATCTAAGGCCAAGGTTCTTGGATTGTTCAACACAGATACTTTCTGAGGTATTCAGTTAACTCATAGGAAACCTAGGCATCCCTGTCAAGCCAGCAAATTGAAGAACAGGCTGATCTTGTTGTTAGTGCATTCAGGTTAGTTCTGACTCCTAGAAACCCTGTGTATAGCAGGCTGAACCCTGCCTGGTCTTTTTGCTCCATCCTCTCAACTTTCAGGGATATATCAAACAATGCTCTTCTGCTACTTATAGGGTTTTCATGGCCAATTTTCTTTGGAATTGGGTGGCCGGCCCCTTCTTCCTAGTCTTTTTTAGTCTGGAACCTCTGCTGAAACATGTCCATCGTGGGTGGCCCTGCTGGTATTTGAAATGCTGGTGGCATAGTTTTCAGCAACATGCAGTCACTATAGTATGACAAACAACAATGGTGTGGTTCCCTGACCAGGAAATGAATCTGGGCCTCAGTGATGTGAGCAACAAATCTTAACTACTAGACCACCAATGGGCTGATCTAGGCTGATATAATGTCCTTATTCTTTCTGTTGTACATCACAGGATGCCAACCAAACAAAGTGAAGCCAATTATCTGTTCTTGCTGACATCACCTACATTTATCACTGATTCTTTTACCATCTCCTTTAATTTTTCTTTTCCCAAAAGGATGAGTTGATATTAGGAGTACTGATCAAAGTGATACCTCTTAATAAACCATAGTAAGTAAGTAACTAGTCTACACACAATTTTTGACAGACTTCTGTCTCTTGTCTCTCATATCACACACACACATGCACACACCCACTGACACACACACTGCCATATAATAATTTATGTATCTTTTTCATTATTTCATACTTAAAATTATATCATGGACATTTCACATATCATTAAATTATCATTGAAAATATGAATTTAAAGACTGTACAATATTCTAGTACATGGTTATGTTAGATTTTCTAGACCATAGACTAATTAATAGTATGTTGACATATAGTTGACATATAGAATATTTCCAATGATTACTAAAATGAACTTCACTGTCATAAATATCACATAGCATAAATACTTCAGCACATCTGCGATTATATCAGTAGAATAATTTCTAAGGCTTAGAGAGACAAAATACTTGGACCTTTTTTTACAGAGATCTAACTTCATCTATATAATTTCTCCAAGTGGCCTTCTGAATTATCTGAAAGTAATAAAATTATTGTGAATTAAAGATTCATTAATTATGAAGGTATTTTACATGTCATCTTTAGAAATAAAACATTTGTAACAGTATCAGATGATTCACTTTATAATGTTCTGATTTCGAGTATGGTATCTGGAGAAGAGTATGACCCAAATATATGGCCAAAAGCTTTACTAGTTGGCATTTTGTGGCAATAGTAAATGAGGTAAGAAAAATGCAGATTGGTAAATTATAAGTAATATATATCATATGAAGGAGACTTCTTTATTAGTTTTTCTTAAACTACATATTTTCTGTCATCTCTGCAAAAGCCTAACACAGCAAGCTTTGTTTTTTTTTTTTACCTCTGATTCCTTCATTATACCCAGTATAGTGTTTTGATCAGTGTTTAATAAATGTCTGTTCAAATGAAACAATTTGAACTCCTTTTATTTAAAGCCTATTAGAAATTCTGAGAATTTCATTTTTACAAGTATGGATCATTATTTGCAAAACAACCCTAAGACAACTATCTTTTTTGTTAAATAAAAGAAGTTATTTAAAAAAGCCTCTTGCAAATCCTGAATCATAACTTCACAATTTCAGAGAACTTTTGCACTTGTGCCAAATTTTTAAACTTTAAATTTTGTACCAAAGAATATACAAAGTATTATATAACACTGCCAAAATGTAATGTTTTGAAAGGAAAAGTTATTATTATTATTATTTTTTCTCCCCAAAGCCCCAGTACACAGTTGTATATCCTAGTTGTAGGTCATTTTAGTTCTTCTATGTGGGATGCTGCCACAATATGGCTTGATGAGTGGTGTGCAGGTCAGCACCCACGATCCAAACTGGCAAACTCCAGGCTGCCAAAACACAGTGTATGAACCTAACCACTTGGCCATGGGGTAGACCCCAGAAAAGTTATTTTTGATGGAAAAAAATTACTCTTTCCTTTGGAAAATAATGAAGCTACATCATTGACTTAGCTCCTGAATGAAGATGCAGGATCATTTATTTGTAAAGGTCACTATTCAGTTTTTAAGTCATATGAATAAAATATGTAAATATAATATATACCAAATGCTTGGTTCATGCAAATTATTTGGACAAAAGTTCTATTATTTTTAAGATAAGAACATAGAGAAGACTGAATTATTGGATTTCTATGTGGTCAATAAATGGAACTATGCCTTTTGTGGGTAATCCATGCTGATGATTTATTATGGCTATTTACATGATCTTTATCAACATCTAAGACTTACTGGAGAGTGTCATGGCAAACATCAATAGTTTAAAAGAGGCTGGCCCCGTGGCTGACTGGTTAAGTTCTCGTGATCTGCTGCAGCAGCCTAGGGTTTCACCTGTTCGCATCCTGGGCACGGACGTGGACCGCTCATTGAGCCATGCTGAGGCAGCATCCCACACGCTACAGCTAGAAGGACCCACAACTAAGAATATACAACTATGTACCGGGGGGTTTTGAGGAGGAAAAGTAAAAAATAAAATCTTTAAAAAAGATAGTTTAAAAGATCAAAATTAATATATAAACTTGTGGTTTATTTATTTATTGGAAAACAATATTATAAAGATGTAATTCATTTGGAACTGATTAGATTCGATCTCATCTAAAGTCATAGCCCAACAGCTCTGATTTTTAGAATTTAATAGCTTTGTAAAATTTAAATGAAAACGTGTCAAAAAATACAAAAAACATTCTTGAACTTGGGAACATTTGTTAGTAAAACAAATATTAGGCAAAAGAGTTGTAGTAAAATATATAAATCATTATTAAAAATGACATAACCCAATAAAAAGTATCCAAATGACTTGAATAGAAATTTCACAAAAAAGGATTTATGAACTCTCCTATGAAAAAGTGCTCAACTTCAATAATAATCAGAAAAATTCAAATTTAAACCTCTATTATTTACCACTAAACACAGCATCATGGGCAACATTAAAAAAAAATCATGATCAATTCCTCAGTATGTTTTTACAAACTGTGTGCATATTTACAACAACAATAGCAAACAACAGCAACAATATTATCTGCCAATAGTAGAATGAATGAATGAATTGTGGCATATTTATACAAGGAACATTATCTAGAAATAAAAACAATTGAATACAGCTGTGTGCAACTACATTGGTCAATCTTACTACTATTAAGATAATAAAAGGAGCCAGATATGAAAATTATACATACTCTATTATTCTATTTATATATTTAAAAATAGCACTATAGTGTTTGGTCAGACATGTTTAGTTGTTAAAACTGTAAAATAATTCAAACAGGTGATTTCCATAAAAGTAGTAAGGTGGTGAACTCTGGGAATAAAGAGGCTTTGTCATCTCAAGGGAGCATGAAGGGGTCTTCTTCGAGAATTGAGTAGACTCTACTTGGGCTTGAGTCACTGGCATCCAATATTTAATTTGTGATAAATCATCTTTGTGCACTTTTCTAAATGTGCTTTATTTCACAGTTAAAAACAAATCATTAAATATAAAGTAAAACCAAAGGATCATCTTTCTTCCTTAGACATGAGAAACTGGGTAGATAGTTTTTTTGCCCGTTCACTGTGTGAACATTCAAAGAGAGGATATTTCCAAAGTTTATCACCTCCATTCTTATAATATATGACATTATAAGCCTCAATTATTAGGACTTATATGTTCAAACATTATAAAATTTGGATTTTAAAATACTTTGACAAGTATATTCCAGGTTGCAAACTGTCCATGAAAGGAAGAAGAAGAGATTACGTAAACTCTGAAAATTGGTATCTTATTTTATTGAATTAAGGAATAATAAAATATATGTAGGATGCTAATTCTCACCATTTGCAATCTGCTATTTAGAGGGTCTTTAACATATCTTATGTTCCCAACCCATGTGGGAGAAGACATTTCAGCAGGGCTCACTTTGGTAAATTTATCTTGGTTCTTATAACATTCTTTTTGATGTGACCTTTCTCCAGTGAGCACCTTTTTATCCAGGGCTTCTCTATGCAGTGTCTCAAAGTTTACACAGCCCTTAACTTCATCTTATCTTGTTATAACCCACTCACACAGATTAAAACTTTTGCTTAAATGTCATCTTATTACCTTCTCTGACTCATGACTTAAAACAGCACCCTTCCATCACTCTTTCTTCCTTTTACACTTTTATATTTTTCTCATTGCACTTATCATCACGACATATGCTATAATTTTTTGTTTCTTCCTAGTCTTCCCCAATAGAATGTAAACTTCATCAGAATAGTTTTTTTTTTTTACTGATTTCTGTAACTAGGACAGTGCCAAGAACATTAAAAGCTCGCAAGAAATATTTGATGGATCAATGAATAAATGAATGAATGATACAATTGGTAATAAGTTCAGGATAATGTCACACTGAATGAGTTTAGTCTAATGTGTTATCTGTAACTATTAACATTTAAATTTGCAACGGCTTTTCCAAAAGCTGTTCTCTTAAATCATTACACACTGAAATGCTAAGAAGCACAATTTAATATTCCTCAAATTCTGTTATAGTTGTATTTTTAATTTCTGTATATCTGAGGCCTACCATATTCATTGTCAGTTACTATGCTGAATCAAACAATTCATATACTTAGCAGAGACGCAACTGATATTATCATATTATCTGAGAATAGGATTAGATAATATTAATGTTGGAGGTCTCAATGGTGATGGCGAGATATCTAAGATGCTTTGGTACAAATACCATTTGGAGATTGACCAGGACAAAATGTATTAGGAGCTTTCATATCATTGGAAAATGGTTTTGTTGTTGAAGAGACAGGGAATCACATATGACAAATATTTAATTGAATAATAAATTTCACCTGAAAAAGCTAGAGTAAACATAGTCTTAAACTCTGATTTTGGAAATATTCATTAAATACCGATTCGAGTGAAGACAAATGTCAATGGTCTCTAAATCTGCATTTTAAGGTAGAAATCTCTGTCACTGTGCTCCTCTTTATTGACTCTGGTGTTCTGGTTAGTGTTATGAAGATATCCCACTTTAACTTGTGTAAATGCAGTAATGAGCAGACGCTGCAATAACGCTATATTTTCCTTCCCTGAAGATTATTTTCAAAGTTATTTAGACGAAGAAAAACTCAAAGCTAAGAAATCGTTTTTAATAATAGTCCTGAACACAAGGGGAAAGAAGGTTCAATGTAAATTATTTTTTATGAAAGTGAAAGAAAAGGAAAGAGAGTTGGAGGAGGAGAAGTATTTATCAGGCATAAGCCATGTTACATCCACCGTGCTCAGCACTTTATGTTCACTAACTCATTCATGACTCATGATATTATAAAGTAGATATTATTGTCTGCAGTTTAAAATAAAATAAGAGTAATTAGGAATATTAAAGTCTCAGATCCAAAGATTCACAATTAGGAGTTCAGAGGTGGTTTACACCTTATTAGATTGACTCCAAAAAACTTGTTCTTAGCACAAGCAAAAATATTAAACAATGTATTCTTAACAAAGTTTATAAATATTGATTTTTTATAGCCTAAGAGAAACATGAAAAAAATACAGGTTTGGCCAAATGAAGGACGAAGAGTGCTATTCTTTTTGAACTCCTGGTTCCTAGAGTTATATTCTGTTATGTTTTACTTTAGGATTTTTATCCCTAAATCAAGCACTATTTGGTTCATTACCAGATTTTCCTTTGCAAATTTATTCCAGTTCAAAATAACCCAAAATCAAGTACTCACATTTTAGAGTTTATTTTAGAATGTGTCGTTTGTTTATCTCCTCCTCTTGTCTTCCTCAAATGGGCAGCCTAGGACCAGATAATTACACAGTTAAACCCAAAATAGCTTCCAAAAAAGTCACCGATAGACCCTGCACTTAAGAAAAACTAAGCATCATTTCACACTTAGGCATTATTTCTCTACTTAATTTCTCAAAAATAGAAAAGTAAGGCAATAAGTAGATTAATTAAACCTGTCCAGTCAAGAGAAATGGTCAGTGAACTTTACAAATTGGCACTGCATGTACAGAGAGAGAACTCATGGCACAGAACGCCGGCTTTGGGAGCAGGACACTGGAGGAGTCATGTTCCCACTCAGTCCTCAGTAGTTCTGTGATCTTGGGCAGGCCCATTACATTTTGAACCTTTGTCTTTTCACTTGTAAACTGAGGATAAAAATACATCTCTGCCTAATTAACAAGATCATGGCAAAAATAAAATAAGAAAATGCATATGAACAAAATTTTTGGTGGTAAGGCATGACATTCAGGTTTAGTTTTTATTTCTATCGGCTCCCTGATGTCCAATGAAGTTCATCAGAATGTAGCTTTAAGTTTATTATTTTATGTACTTTATAAGGAGAAACTTATGTGAATTTACAAAAAAAATCGAATAAATCACTACTCCCAGAGGGAAGTGATAGGTACAAGTGAATTAGGAGGGGTTGTAAGACATTATAAGAAACACATTTTAAGGAATTATAAACCTCAATGAGTTCCCAGAGACCAGTGGCACAGATCAACTCCTGATACAGTGGAGAGAATATGCCTAAAGGAAATTCAGTGTTTATAATTATAACAGAAGTAAAAAATAACAACTACAAGGGTCCTCAAGAAGACATTTGAGTAGAAAAAAGTACAGCACGATCTCTCAAAGAGCCCTTTATTTAGAGACAGAAATAGGGATTTAGTGTACTCCTGCCATCCCATTAGCAGGCGGAGACTCTGGCGCTCTGAGGTTTGAGTAAATTTATTTTAATTTAAGGTCTCCCTTCTAATTCTTCTGACCCTTGCCTCTACTCGTGAAAGAAGAGGTACTGACTCTCTCCTGCCACAAACTCATTGTTTCCCTTCTTTACTCACAAAATGGTTTCTTACACCAAAGTTTTATGAGTTTGTAACTTTCTTGAAGAGTTTAAGCCAAGAGAAAGGTCACCCTCTACATCAAGTACAAGCCTTGAACCTGTAATGTAGTTTCAATCTCTTCCCTCCTTCTTCCAACTCTGCAAGAATTAGTACCACTCCTTGCCCCTCCAGCCTCCTATGTCATTAAGGAAGGTAAACCCACTTATAGGCCAGCTTCTAAAGCAAGCATGCTTATTGGGGAATTTTCCCATGAAAGTGGGTAGGATCTTCTTCCACTAAGAGGAATTCCTCACTTATTGCTAAGAGAATAACATTTTCACCTACCAGAAAAATATCATGTTACCTAAATGAGTACATATTTATATATATGTAATCGGAATCAAGTAGAGATTGAATTCAATAGTATAAGCCAGGTTTTCACTTTAAATAAGCTTAAATTGCTTTCTTTATACTACCCTAGTTAGGTACCACCTGCTTAACTTCCAGGACATTCAGAGGGCCTAAGATTCTGTGCACCAAGTAGGACCAGGGATTGTATGTGACTCATTTAATCATAACAATTAATTATATTGTTCTCACTTTATCAATGACAAACTAGATTTAGTAATTTTGAAAAGATCAAATCATTAAATGAAAGAACCTGGAGTACAATCCCAGTCTATTTGAATTTAAGATAAATGTCCTTTTCAAATCACTGTGTTGTCGTGGGGAAATTGGAAGTCTCTTAAGGCATTCCCAAATAATCTTAAACTTTAAATTTTTAGAAAAAAATCCTGCCATATGCAACAACCTGGATGAATCTGAAAGACATGCTACATGAAATAAGCTAGTCACAGGACAAATATTGCATGATTTTATTTCTATGAGATTTCTAAAATAGTCAAACTTACAGAAACAGAGTAGAAAGGTGGTTGCCAGGGGCTGGGGGAAGGAGATACGGGGAACTGTCGTTCAATGGGTATAAAGTTTCAGTTATGCAAGATGAATAAGTTCCAGAGACCTGCCGTACAACATTGTGCTGCTGGTTAACAACACTGTATTGGACATGTAAAAGTTTGTTAAGAATGGATCTCATGTTGTGCTCTTATCACAATAAAAATAGATGAATAAATAAATAAAATTTGTAAAAGAACTTTAAATTTTTGTAGCAAAAATGAAAGAATAAAATGAAATAAAATAGTTCAATTCTGTAAATTCAAGTCTTCAAAGGCAAAACAGAGTAGATTGAAGACTGGCATTTAATAATTTAGTTCTATTTGCTTACACATAACTAAATTATTTTAAGGCATTAAAAAGTATTTCATCCCACGAACTTTGTTTTATAAGTATCCTAAATGTTTTCATATCTCAAAATTTTATGTAACACCAATATTAATTTTAAAAGAGCTTATGCAGGAGGCTTTAATTTGAACTGATAATTCATCTTTCCTATGGAAAATTCAAGAAAATCTCTTCATGAACCATCTCTAGGTATCCAGCAAAAAGTCTATCACCAGCACAAGTCTAAACCTCCAAGAAATTTATCACTGAATCTCATCCCTGTGACTACACATTCCCTAAATCGCATACCCAATTTTCATTGTTCCCCAACCTACGAAGCTTGCCACCGTTCCCTTTGTAACATCTTCTCTCATCAGCAGCCCCCTCCCTCCACCTTGTTTCAAAGCCTTCTCTGAACTCTCTTGTTATTACCTATTTTGCCAAAGATGTGACAGCCAATGCAGCCTTCCAAGTGGAAGTTGTTATTGGTGGTCTTCTTCCAATACTCCATGTTTTATAAGGCCTGAAGATGGTATATCTCCTTATATATTATTTCAGCCTCCAGATCATTTGTTCTCTCTCCAAAACCAAGGATTCTTTCAAGTGATGCCATTACGCTTTACTATCCCCTAGCTCTCTCTCTCTCTCTTTTTTTTTTTTCAGGAAGATTAGCCCTGAGCTAACATCTGCCACCAATCTCCCTCTTTTAGCTGAGGAAGACTGGCCCTGAGCTACCATCCACGCCCATCTTCCTCTGATTTATATGTGGGACGCCTACAACAGCATGGCTTGATAAGCAGTGCGCATGTCCGCACCCAGGATCCGAGCCCCGTGAATCCTGGGCCGTGGAATTGGAACGTGTGAACTTAACCACTGCAAAACCAGGCCAGCCCCGATCCCCTAGCTCTCTTTGATGCTGGTATGTACTAACATTTCTCATTCCTCTTCATTCTTGAATTCTCCTCATTCTTTCATCTAGTCTTCCATCTTCTTTTACATCACTATTTTTCTCATTATTGTGGACACTGATGATCTAGTCAGTTTCCTGGCCTCCTAGGTCTTTGGCATCTGCACTTCCAGTAATCTGTTTCTTAACTCCACTTTAGTTACCTCACATGTCCTAGACATTTTCATTCTCAACAGTCACTGAGCTCTGAAATCCCAACTTAATACATTCAATTCTTTCACCGAATTTACTATATTTTTTGCTTCTTTACACCAGTGAAACCACTGCACAATTTTTCTGCTCCCTCCTTCCAGTTGTTGCATTTCTCAACTCCTCAGGTTTTCATTATTCTCCTTTCCAGCTTAGATTTCATGCTTCTCACAAGAACTATTCAGTCCATAAATTCTTTATTCTCTGATACCTCATGTCCTACGTCATCACCTTGCCTGAAAATTAGGAACCCCAATTATGCACAGATTTTAACTTCTCTGCCTCTTCACATCAAAAGTTGAGCATGGCTGGTGAAAACCACAGCTTCTTGCTGATGGGGCTCCAGTTAAATTGAACCATAAACATCAAGTGGGAATTCAGCACCACCTGAGAAAAGTGTTAATTTCCCTGAGGAACTCAGTCTTCCACTTTCAAAGAGGACCGTTGCATACATATTTTTCTAATAAACAAGTCTCTAGGACTGTCTTCCTTTCTTCATTTTTGAGTTGATGAACTCACTTCTTTTCTTAGTTCATTGAGAAAACATCTCATCTACTTATCTGTAACTATGCATTCCATCTGTCTCCGATACTGTTAAAAGGAATGTTTGCCTATCACACTGTAAATAGTTTGCAAGTTAGTCTTATTCCATATTAGGTTTTTGAAATTATTTATATCAATATATATAGAGTTAGCTTATTGATTTTAGCTGGAATACACTCTTCTGCTGAATAAACAACTATAAATTTATTTTTCCATATTCCTGCTGAAAGATGGTAACATTATTTGTATATTTTCTCGCACTGTTAAGAGGGCTGCAGTGAACATTCATGAAATTGTCCCTTTGTTCACTTGTGGAAAAGTTTTTGTAAGAGTAGATTTATTGAAGCAGAATTACTGGATTTCAAAGAATGCATGTTCTCAAAACTTTAATTAGGTAGAATCAAATTGCTCTCCAAAGTGGTTTTTATCAATTTACACTCCAGAGAGCAATTTACATGAGTTATATCTTCCACATATTATGTTCAACACTGGTAAATGAAATAAATTATCAGACTTCAAATCTTGCAGACTCGATAGGTGTGAAAGCTATATCTAGCTCTAATTTGAATTTTTCTGATTATTAGTGATGTTCAGTATTCATGCATATGTTTATCAGCCATTCAATCCCTTTTCATGAATTGCCTATGATATCTTTTGTCATTTCTTCCTTCAGGAAATTTTAATTTCTAAATTGTTTAAATTGAAAAATATAGCACACAGCAGATAGACAGCGTAACGAATTTGCAGAAGCAAGCAACAATGTAACTACTCTGTACTTTAGTTTCACCTGTTTTTGCATTTTATAGAAATGAATTATCCAGTATGTATTAATTTTGTTTCTGTCTTCTTCCATTCACTGTAAAATTTAAACATTCATCTAAGTTATTGTGTGTAAATACAGTTTATAAATTTTTGTTGCTCTGGGATATCCCCTTGTACACATGGGCCATTTATTCTTGATCTCATTTTGAGTAGCTCCAGCTTTATTTATGATGAAGAATGATACCATGAACAGACTTGTACATATATCTTGGTGCAAATATGGATGCTTCTGCAGAATAAATGCTTATGGTAGAATTGCTGAATTGAAGAGTATTTGAATTCTCAACTATATAAAATAACACGTGCTGTTTGTTTTTTGCTTTTTTTGTGTTTTTGGCTTTCAAGATTAAAGTATAACTCTTCTGGTCTATTTATATTACTACTGCCAGTGTAAGTTCTGATTGCTCTAAATCCTTCCCAATTTCGTATTGTTAGACTTTCTATTTTTTATACAAAGCAGCTTTACATTGCATTTTATTAATTACTAATTAGATTTGCCACCTGTTTAAAATATTTGGCCATCTATATCCTCTTTTCTGAAGACTGAAGGGGTCCTTTTAAGAAGCCATCTTTCCTTCTTCTCTCTCCTCCTTCCTTTCTTCCTTCCTTCCTTCCTCCCTCCTTCCTTTCTTCTTTCTTTGCTGCAAATTTCTCTATTGGGCTATCTGACTTTTTCTTACTATTCCAATTCTAAAATTAGTATGAATATAATCCCTGTATCACTTATATGTATGGCAAATATCTTCTCCTACCACATGGCTTGTTTTTCACTTTCTTAATGTTTCTGAAGTTCATATCCTTACGGTAGTCAAGTTTACATGCTTTTTAATTTAGACATAGGTTTTTTTTTTAATGTACCATTTATAAAACCTATCTCTACCCAGACATTACGAAGATATTCTTTTATATTACCTTCTAAGGACATTAGTTTTCCTCTTGAACGTTAGTTATATGAGCCATGTAGAATTGCTTTGTGTGTGCATCTGTGTGTGTGTGCACTTATGATGTGAGGTAGTGGTCCATTTTCTCCATCTTTTTCCAACTTCTCTGTAGTTATATCTTTGTCATATGTCAAATATGCATATATGCATGACTCTGGATTCTCTGGTTTGATGTGCTGCTCTTGCTCAGGGATTGGCAAACTTTCTCTTAAAATATCAGGTGGAAAACGTTTTAAGCTTTGGGCCATGCAGCCTTTGTCATAAGCTGGTGTAGCATAGAAGCAGCTGTAGACAGTATGTAAATAAATGGGCATAGCTGTATTCCAATAAAACTTTATTTACAAAAAGTGGTGGCTGGCCTATGAGCTAAATGGTGCCTACTCTGAGCCCTGTCTAATCTATTTTTTTTGCTGGGAAACATTCGCCCTGACCTAATATCTATCTCCAATCATCCTCTTGTGATGTTTTGCTTTGTTTTTCCTCTCCATAGTCCCAGTACATAGTTGTATATTCTAGGTGTAAGTTCTTCTTGTTATTCTATGTGAGCCATTGACACAGCATGGCTACTGACAGATGAGTGGTGTGGTTCCATGCCCAGAAACTGAACCTGGGCCGCCAAAGAGGAGCATGCAGAACTTTAACCACTAGGCCACCAGGGCTGGCTTTCTAATCTTAATGTAGTATTACTATATTTAATAACTATACTGTGCAATAAATCTTACCATTTGGTAGAGCATTCTTAACATTTTTTTATTCTTCTTCTGAGTATCTTGGCTAGACCCAAAACGTTGTATTCCTTTATAAACTTTAAAATCAGCACATCAAGATTCTTCATCCATTCTCTGAAAATGCTGTGGAGATTTTCACAGGCTATGCAATGTATCTGTATTTCCATTTTGTATAAATTGATACCTTGAGTCTTCCAGTTCATGAATGTGATATATATCTCCATTTATTTGGTTTTTTGGAGGATCTTTCAATGCAGCTGTATAGTTTTCTCCATGGATGTCTTGCATATATTTTCTTAGATTTACTCAGAGGCACTAGATATTACGATGCTACTTTAAGTACTTTTGCTATTAATTTCTAACTCTTACTGCCGTAAATAAATCCTACTGATTTCTAATAGAGATCAGAATGACATAGTTGTATTTATTATATTTTAATCTTTATTGTCCTGCTACTTTGAAATTATCTTTTACTCTTAGCAAATACAAGAGATAACTTATTGGATGAATGAATGGATAATGGATAACAAATAAATCTAAAGTGAAATGCTGACCACTATGTGATAAATGTGTATTAGAAATATGGTAAGAGAAAACTAAATGCTTCCGCATTTGGAAAGTTAAAATGAAAGCAGCTTTAGTCTAAAAACTTTAAGTCCATAAAAAACTGTTTCTTTTAATGTTGTCTAGGGACAACATTTTTCAGAATTACTCAGGAGTTTATTAAAATGTTTATTCCTCTGTCCTGTTTTGGAATCTCCTGTTGTAAGAGTCACCACCTAATTAGCAAAAACTAAATATGCATACATTTATTTTTATCCAATTTACAAGCAACAAAGTGTATCTCTTGAGTTAATAAACCTGAAATATTTAATTACATTTTATTAGATGGATGCTGATAAAATACAACAGTCACATATTTAAATGTTTGCTTTAATTTACCTGCCCCTGGAAATTATGCAATACTTTCACATTTCATCACAACTTCTTGAGGAAATAGAATATTCTTCTAGTCATCCTGTTGAGGTCTCTTACTTAGAAATTGGAGGCTTGGCTTTTTGAATAGTTTTACAAATTGGCTTAATCCTGGGAATTCAAACCCTATTGTTTAGGAAACACAGCTCAAATCAGACTTCCCCTGGGTGTCCTGCGCTTCTATTTGACTTGTAAGAAAAATACACACATTTCAGCTAATCTTTCTGCCTCCATTTTTTTTTTAAGATGATGATAGGTTTAGATGCCCAGCTAGAATTCAAAAATGAAACTACACTTTGTGACTTCTTTTCTTGTGACTTCTTTTGTTTAGAAATACATAAAAAGAAACCTGACATTTTCTTTTATATCTTTGCTCAGATTTCCTCCTGATGTTTTGGTTTATTTGCTTCATTTTAATATTGAATTCTTGAGCAAAATACATTTAACTGTAACATTTGGATTACATAGACAGCTGTCTGCAACTGTGACATTCCACTGATGTGGCTTCCTCGGGAGCGTGTGTTTTATTTGTATCAATAGAATGCTTTGAAGGATTGGCTCTGTACAAATCTGGCTCTTTTGTTCCTCTGTGCATATGTCTGCAGGTAGAGTGGACAGGGTAAGGCTGAGGGTCATTCTCACTTGGTTTAAAAAATGATCTATTTGCTCTCAGCCATTTATGATTAACGTTCTTGTTAGTTTACTTCTCAGAGAGCTTAGATTGGGCATAAAATTAAGAATGCCCCTATTCTCTGATGAGTGCTACAATTGCATTGGTAACCTAGTCCCAGTTTAGAACAGGAAACATTTATTGATTTATTTATAGTCTATTTTCCCAGTTCCCTGCTGCCAATGCTATACGGGAGGAAATCAACAGCTTTTTCAGGGGAGGGCCAGCCCTGCTTGTTCCCAAAAGTTTGAGCTAGGCTACTGCAGTGACCATTGAAGCTTCTAGTTCACGGTAGGTGCTTAAAAAAATTTAATAACCATAATTACCAGGAACAAGGAGCACAGTACAGTTCCCTAAGGAATGTGTTTGAGATCATGGAGCCCTCAGGTCATATACTCTAGACTCCTTGGAGAAGCAATGACTTCTGTACCCATTCCATGTGAAGTATGTTTCTCGTCATCTTGTCAGAAATGATGAAATCTGTACAGGAAGAAAATAAATAAACTCCAAACTGCAACAAAAGCACTACATTTTGTTTTATTTCTAGCTAGACCATGGGTTATTCATGGTAACTATATACACTGCCTTATCGTGCATTGTTCCTATTTTCTAATTATCTCATATTGTTCACAGAAAATTATTAATGTCCAGTTCTCTTTCTGTATATGTCTCTCTGACAGTCCTCTCCCTGTCACTCTCTCTCTCTTTTTCAACGCAAAGGAACAAACTGAACACACCCATATTATATAGTCATATAATTTATGTGAAAATTCAATTCTCCAAATCTTAATAGATGTCTGAATATCTTTTCAAACATAATTCATAACAAATTTTCAGAAACTCATTGCTCTCACCTTAAACATTTGTATGATTTTTCATTCTGAATATGTTATTTTCCTTCCTGAATTTGCATCTATTATTCCCAAGACCCTTACCCACTTGCTAAAAGTGACTAAAACACAACTTTGGCATATGGTCACACTGATTAGACTTTTTTTGTGATTTTTCACCACAAAATTAATTTTAAAATCTTATATCCTAGACACAACTTAATGGTCCCTGAAGAATAATTTGCATCTATTAGATTTGAAATACTCTTTAATAATAATCACATTCCTTCTGTCACTGGTTTGTAAGGCTTGTAAAACCATACTTACTACACTTGATCAGTTTCCTCTTTCAGTTCTCTGATATTCTCTTGAAAGAGTCTAGGATGGATAGAGACATAATCCTATTGACTGGCTCAAGGGAAAACATAACATGCATGATTTTGAATTATTCTATAACTATAAAATCACAGGATTCATAAATAAGCTCCTTACTATATGTTTTAAAATGCTTACCTAAAATTGTTTTGATTTTTTCTCTACTCTAAAAAGTCCAGAATGTGTGTCACTATTATCATTTTAAAATAATAAACCAAAGATTGCATTTTTCTTTTTTCTCAGGCATAATATAAGACCTATTTCAAATGTAACTACCAACTAAATTTCATTACCAACAATCAGAAATGAGCCCATCCATCATTTTGTTTAAATATAGTGCTTTATCCAGGTGTCAACTCAAACAACAAGTTTACAATTAAAGTTAATTTTAAAAATATGAATACAAGAGGAGGATTGTGGAAATTATGAACACTAAACTTTATACACATTCACACCCTGTAGCTGCACTATAGATGCTTAATTCCAACTGATTTCAAAAAGAGGCCCGTTTATGGAAATGCTCTGCAGGCATGCAGTGGCTGAATGAGCGCAAAATGCCTATGAAATACTCAATTTAAAAAAGCAAATGTTAGAGGAAGATATCTAGGGAAACCACAGGAATGGAGCATTTTTAACGCTTCCTAAAAGCCAAAAAATAAAACAACATCAAGCAAGCAAGGAACCAAACAAAATAAAACCCAAAACAATGACAAAAGACTGCTACAGGCAAGATTTTAGCATGTTAAACTTCTACTAGTGATTATTTCTGTCACAACAGAGTAAGTCTTAACCCAGTCACTTCTATTGAAACATCTTTTAATAGATAACTTATTTTGCATATGTTTTTAAGTAGAAATGCTATATTAAATGTCACATGTCAGAAACAACTTTTATAATCGCTGCTTTTTAGAAAGGGTTTTCTTCATAATTTCTCCCATCTTAAAACACATCCCTGTAACATGGCTACTTCAACAATGCTGCACTTTCTCCTATTCTTTACATCTAGATTTGTTCCAAGAATTCTCTTTACTGTCTCTAGTTCTCCACTACCTACTTTATACTTAACCCTCAATATTATGTCTTGCATCTTTACTATTCTACTGTGTCTTGCAGTTGCTAGGAGGAGGATGGAGTCACTTTCTCACCCAAAATTGGTTCAGATGTCCAGACTGATGACATCACACATACACCAAGAGAGTTCAAAAAGATACCCCTTGAGACGTTCTAGGGAGAGCAGGGCAGGTACATTTTGGCTCGAGCAGAAGGAGGGCCAAGCGGCTTCGGTTTTTACTGTAGCTGGAGTACAGTGGTTGCTGGGGTTAAGGTTCCCACACGAGGCTAGAATTTGTGGGATTTGAACTTCTCCATAGCATCAGAGAGGGAGCAATGGGGTTTCCCTGTCAGATTGCCCAGATGTAGTTTATCCATGAGGTAATTGGAGAAGGGGGAGGAATGAGACCTGAAAGCTGTCAGCAAATATCAAAAATGGAGTCAGATGCTTCATTACCTACTGAAGCAGCCTTCTCTGTAGAACTGATAAAGTTCTAATTGGCAAATCCCAATGCTCACAGTCTTTCCTCATTATGCCTTCAGAACACCTTCTGTATGGTAAATAGCTCTCTGTTATTGGTTAGCTTCTTGTAGCCAAAGGAGAGTGTCTTTTGCAAGGGACACTTATTCTAACTCAGGTTAGATGAGTGTCTGCTGATCCTTTACACTGTCTGCTGCGTTGGTTCCACAGGAGAAAGCACCACATGACTAAGCCTACCTCACTGGCTGTACATTCTTGCACTCTTTCAGGTTTTTAAAAATAAAGCCCCTAAATTTATTTAATTTAATACATTATATTTATATTTATCTCAATGTTTTATTAAGTAGCTTTGCATATTGATGTGAGACCATTCTCCATGAGTCTCTCTTACTTCTGTACATCTTGCAAAGGAGGCATGGACTGCCCTTTGTTGCAAACTATCTCTTCAAGGATGTCAGTATAGCAAACAGCCTGGGAAGAAAGAGTGTCTCCCTCTGGAGCAGTGTGAAGGCATGACTGTATGGCGTAATAAAGAAAATGTCCCCCCCCAGAGAAAAGGGCCGACATACTTATGTCTGTAATAAAACATACAGATTCCTTAAGCTCAGGATTGCTTTTTGTTATGCAATTCACTACATTTGCAAGTATCACCTTGTCCTCTTTACCTTGCCCCGAGGGAACTGGGGTTTGAAAAACTGGTGGAAAAAGCTGATACTCTGAGTATGGCTAAGCACTTGTGTGTGTAGGAGTGCTTATGACCACGGTCAGATGTTATGTCTCTTTACTCAAACTCCTTTAGCAAGAAAAACAAAACAAAACAGAGAGAGACAGACAGACAGAGAGAGAATGGGTCAGATCCAATAGTCTATATATGAACATACCTGTCACCTATATCTATATCTGTCTACATCTTTAGAGAAATTTATCTAAATCTATGTTTATTTCTATATCTACCTATTGTTTAAGTCTATAATAAAACTTGATAAATGCTTTAAAAAAACAGGAACATGGCACTCATAAAAGTGAATGAGTGGTGAGGTGATATGTTATATTAAACAATCAAATATCAAAAATGATATCAATATACCCAAAATGATATCAAAAACATCTAAAATGATACTTTTGCCGATATTAAAAAGATGAATAAAAACAAGCCATGTGTATAACTGTGGGATGTGTTTTTAGGCAATGCTGGAAAAGCCAAGGCAAAAAGTGTTTGAATGTGTTCAAGGAACTGGGAGAAAGGGAGAATGAGCAGACAGCAGTGAGCAATAGGTGGAATGATGTGGGTGGTTAATAGAAGTGGTAGAATGTAGACTGCCAGTTGCCATGAAATATTCTCTCATTCTCCTCTAGTGACAGAATTCTAAGATTTTTCTCAACACATTTTCTCTATTCTGTTGTCTCGAAAATGAGAAACTCTAACAGCCATCTTGGGCCACCAGGCTGAGGATCACACACAAGTGATGGCAGAAGGGTAGGATGGAAGGAACGGGAGTTGCTAACAAATTCATACGTCTGTCATGTCAACACTGCACTGCCTATCTTGGGATTTCTAAGTGAGAAGTAAATACGTTCTCATTTATTAAAGTCTCTGTGACTGGGATTTCAGTTTTAAGTGGCATAACTAATTCTAATTAATATAGGTAGGCAGAGCTCTGAAATAAAGAGTTTTATAGGTCATATTAAGGAGTTTAGATTTATTCTAAGGAAAATGGAATGCTATTGAAGGATTTTAATGTGTGTGTTTGAGATGTTGATCTTTAATATCTTTTAAATTTTTGAAATAACACTGTTCCTGGAATATGAATAAATAGTTGCTAACGTGGTGAATGCCTAAACTTACATTCCACATCTTTCCCTAAAGAATATCATTAGTGGGGCCAGCCCAGTGGAGCAGTGGTTAAGTTTGCACGTTCCGCTTCAGCAGCCCGAGGTTCACAGATTCAGATCCCGGGTGCAGACCTATGCACCACTTGTCAAGCCATGTTGTAGCAGGTGTCCCACATATAAAGTAGAGGAAGATGGGCATGGATGTTAGCTCAGGACCAGTCTTCCTCAGTAAAAAAGAGGAGGATTGGTGGCAGATGTTAGCTCAGGGCTAATCTTCCTCAAGAAAAAAAAAAAAAGAGTATCATTAGTGATTTCTGACCCTCATTTTTAAAAATCAGCATGCCTACATGATCCATTATCAATAATCGTTTTAAAATTGTAAAAGAAGGCAGACATTTGTCATACTTTTAATTAACCATAAATCTACTTTATGAACCCACAAGACTAGTTTCTAAATATTGCCTTCACCATTCATTAATAAGGAGGGCTTGCCAAGTTTCTTAAATTTACGAGTTCTCGTTGTGTTCATCTTTTTAAAAAAGGTAAAAACATCCAACTAATATACCAGGATATCGTGAGATTAATGGCTTTATTTGTTTGAAAATGCTTTTTACAACACAAGGCTCTATACAAATTACCTACTTAAAATGTAAGTGTGGTCATAAAACTAATTTAATATTATCCATTAAATTTTGTCCTTGCAAATTATCTGCTCTGAAGTGAATTCAGAAATTATGCTAAACATTTAGCATGAATATATGAGTAAAGAAATTAAATGAATTAAATTTCTTATCAATTTAACAAATTATAGAGAGTTTTTGACATCTGCCACAAAATTTAATAGGGATTATTATGTAATACTTTCAATATTTACTATGTTAATGGCATATGGTGAAGATATATTTTACTCTATGAATATTATTAAAGTGAAAATAGCATAATGGTCTGAGTTGCCAACTCTTCTCAGTTCCGTCTTTCCTTCCTGAACATATTTTAAAATATGATTACATTTGAAGTCAACCCATGTCATATGCGTGGTTTATGATGCAACAAGTTCAGGCTTACAGCTACCATGTATATCAATTACGAGAAACGTAAATTAGAGATATTGGGAGGAAAATGAAACACAAACCAGGGAAGGGTAATAAAAGCCATCCTGGAACGGAGTAGTTGCTGGAATGGAACACATCTTGCAGGGTAAGATTTGAGTGAAGTGTTGGCTCTTACCTCCATTATGTCTTTCAATGGTTAGCAACCAAAACCTGAGAAAGCTATTAGAGTGCTATTTTAATATTTTTTCTAAAGAAAGCTACAGTTAAAATGGAAATGTTATTTAAGAAATCAAATTATTAATCTGTGAACAATTGCTAAAATTAATTTATTCCAATTCTCTATTCTTGGCAAATTTACATTATTCCTTATCTCTTCTCTATCCTGCACTGTGAACATTTTGTTCTTTTTTGAAGACTCCTCATCACTATTTGCAGGTGAGTGTTTTCCAACTATTTACAGGGTTAAGGGGACTCCTCTGACTCATCTTTTCTCTTTTTATGTCACCTATTTACATTTAACAAGTTAACAAAAAGGTGAAAAAGTTGTCTCTAAATTTTTACTCTCCTTAACAGCCAAACAAACAAAAAAATGGTACAGAAATCGTCAATCTTGATTACCTCAGGTCCCACAAACTCATTAATTCAATCTAAGTTTGCAATCCTTACATATGAATGACTCTTGCTAAGGTGACCAATGACTTCCATATCTCTACATCAAAAGAAACTTTAATAGTCCCCATTGTATTTGATCTCTTAGAGTACTTAACATCTTAACTCACTCTCTCTTTTTAAATCCTTCTCTTCCATTGATTTCACTATTTTTTCTTTCTTATATCCCTGAAAGCTTTGCTAACTCTTCTCAGTTTCAAATGTTTATCTTTCTTGGTCCTAAGTTCCTTTTTCATCTTAAGTATACTCCTTTCCTGTAAATTCATGTCTATTTATATACCCAAAACTTTTAGTTTAATATTTCCATCCAGGACTCAGCCCTGAGCCCCAAAGTCATATCCAACTTCCTATTGAACACTTTAACTTGGAAATCTCAGTTAAACTTTGTATAAACAGAACTCAATTTAAGACTTTGGTCCAAAATCATGTTCTCTTTCAGATGTTTTCATCCATCCACAAATCAGAAAACTAGCAGACGTCCATGATACTTCTTTCTCATGGCCCACATCCAGTCCAACTCTAAGTTCTGTTGATTTTATCTCCCAAATATCTCTCGCATATGCTCACGTTTCAGAGTCCATCAATATCGACTCTGAATTGGATCAGAATATTAAACATTATATCAACTTCAGTGCCACTCTACACTAGTCTGAAAATCCATTCCTTATTCTATATTCAATCCCAAATTACATCCTGCCACATTGTACAAAATGACTTAGTAGAGGTTTTATAAAGAGATTAAATAGCAACATTAAGATACCCTAATAAAGCTGATATAGAGCTATTCCCAAATTGATGATAAATTTTAACCATTATTAATTTCCTGGGAGAAATTAAAGTTAAAAAAGAATCCAAATAAATTAAAGTCCCAAATAAAATTCTCCTGCTTACAATAGATAAGAGCCTTTTCATGTTCTTGCCAATTTCCTGCTGTTTGTTCTCAGCAATAGGGGGTCTCAATGTTTGGGAAAAATAAGAGTGTGTCTAACAGCTATGCTGTCTTCCAGAGCATTGAATCTATGCCTACAAAGTCCGATGTGCTTTACATTTTAAAGATTCAAAATAGTTCGTGAAACTTATCAGATGCCCATACCACTAAGCGTATATTTGACAAATTAATAAAAAGCCAATCCCCAGTACCTAAAACTTTCCCCTAATGAAATGTATGCTTGCCAGAAGTCAGTACTTATGAAACTAGAGACCAATTTACTTTAACTATACTCAGTTAGTTGTCTGTTTGCAAAAATAGATAATGCATTACTATAGATAACATCTCTGATGCTTGAATCACTATGGTCATGTGTGAGGTACTTAGGTTTTTCAGGAACTGAGTGACTCCTTGTCCATTTAGGCCAGTTGAAACCACCAACCCATCAACTGGGCCTGTGTGCATGACCCATAAGTGACCCTTTGACATCAGAGGAGATGAAAACTCCACCCTCAGATCATAGTAACACTGCTGTTTTGTGAACATGTGTCCTACAAAGAGGCATGAAGCTTGACTAGGCTCGCACAGCTCATCAATTACCAAACTTCTCCTTACCTCCAGTTATCTATTCCCACTTCAGGCCACCTTGCCCCCTTATTCCATAAATATCCCTAATCCCCATTTTTTGGGGAGGCAGATTTGAGATTGGTTCTTCTGCCTCCTTGACTGATTGCCTTGTAACTAAATCCTTTTTCTTTGTCATCTCAGTGATTGCAGGCAAAACAAACCTGGTTCAGTAACGTTTATTGCTGCCAAAGAATATATCAGGAACTCAAAGATTTTTGAGACAAAGATGTTGGATGGAGAAATTATACTTGTTTCATCTCACTGGTTGAGTCAATGCTAGTTGTCTGTTTTTTACTCTCTATGAACTTAAATAAAATTGGTAGAAATGCCCCCCAAAGAAGTTAATGTTGTCATAGTTTCCCCAAGGCCGGGGGTGGGTGGTGGGCATCAAGAAGTACTGCTTCTCGTCTCAGAAAGTGACTATTACTTAAATAGAGGTTTTTCTCTTCTAAGAAAAAAAGTGGGCAATGGCTAACCCATCACCAGGTCTTATCTCAAGTGCCCTTCTTCCCTATTTATCATAAGTAAAATTTCCTAATTTTCATTTCCCTTCAAATCCTATGTTTTTGGCATTCTGGTGGTATTTTGAGCATGGACTCTTATTTAGTGTTATACACATTTTCTTTTGATTGAATATTTAAAAATCTTATTCCATAGTAGCTGCTGCTTTGGAATTTTGCTTTTTGCTATGAAATTACTTAAACCAGTGAAACCTGCCTCGAGGGTAAATCTTCCCTTCACCTGAGGCCCCACCTTTGTTTCATGGAAACTGAAGTTACAGTTGCTGCTTCTGAAGCCTATAATCTCAATTGCATTTAGGACCAATTGCGCTACCAAACGTTCCTGAAGGCATCATCTTTCCTCAGATTTTCAATTTCTGGCCTGTAGTAAAATTTCTATCTATCATTCTTTCACATCAGTAGAGGGATAAGATAAGACTCCAGTGTTCATTTATTGTATTGTTCCTTTAAAAAAAAAAAAAAAAAACAGGCTCTGTGAAGTTTTTAACAGCTTAACCACCTTCTTTAAGCTAAATTCACTGTCCATCTGTAATATGTTGGTTCATGTGTTTGCTAGAATTGAGTACCTTCTGTTTTCGTTTCAATTTTGCTTTGTGATTCAAACATTTGCCTTCTTAATGTCATCTCTTGAGTTTCCTTGTTGGTTTTCCCACAGTGAGAGCTAGCAAATGGATAGCTTCTCTAAAGTTTTATAAAAACTATTGCACATCTTCTCCATTCTGAGTTGGATAATCCCATCTGGATTAAATTGTTCCATTAAATGACGATCTGTCCAATCTTGTTCCCTATTTGATTGTCTTTGTGTGGTTTCTTTTTATCTCTTTTTTCCTTTATCTTTAATTAGAGCCTCAATTACATAAATTTTGAGATACGTTCTCTCAAAGAACATAGTCCCCCATCTATGATAAATATGTCACCTTCAAACTCACTCAGAAACTTTTTGGAGTATTTTAACCTAGTCTTCCTAGTATTTGTATCCCTGATCTATCCAATATCATTAACATCTTAGAATAGCTCTTTTAATCTTTACAGAGCAGCTCCTCAATTGCTCTTAGAATGGACTCCGACTACAGCTTTAAAAGGTCACATCTCAAAAGTTTCCAGAATATTGGCTTCCTCTGAGGGACCTTCCAGTCCTCTTTCTTTGTCTTTGTCTGCCCTGTCGGATTTCTGTTAGTCGTCATTGTGATCTAATAATAACTAAAGTATCTCCCCATTTCTGAGGCCTATTTTAAGAACAGTTAGACTTGGTACATTTCTTTATACTTTGTATCTACTTCATCCTGGCTTTTAAGATCATTTCACTTTTATATATATTTACTCTCTCTTGTATGATTTCAGCCTTCTTCCTGGGGAACTTACTTTCTTTATCCAACTTAGCGAAACTGTATTCTTTTATTTTGTTTTCATTCACCAATGCTTCTCATCTGATAGCCAGACTAAAGCATGTTTTCACACCACTCCACTTCTTCTTTTTGGCCTGGAAAAAAAGCCTTATTTCCCACAGATAGAATGATTCAGTCATAAGCATTTTATTTGATCTTGCCCCTCATTTGGACTTAAGATAATTCATTGAGTTTCTTATTCCTGTTATTTTTTTATCTGATTCTCTTTGATGGCATGTTCTTTTTATAACAGATGTTCAAATTTTATTAAAAACTGATTTCTAATTTGATTACTAGTAAATATCTACAATTCATTGGTCAGTATACCACAATTTAAGCTCTGAAATCTTAGGTCACGTTCAAACATTATGTATTAACAAACTCTACTTCAAATCCTCCTTGTAATACTAATTCAAGGAATTTATAGAAATATACCACATCCAAGATAAATACTGTGTATTCAAACAAGGACATGTATTTCTTGTCAATATTGCTTGTTGACAACCTGTGTTTTAAGAATAACATGTAATTGTGAGGTGTAGCTACACTGGAGATTAGCAGATACCCTTGAGGTGGCTACATGACTAACAGTATAAAAACTAAAGAGACCCTAGAAATTACATTGGTCCATGCCCAATCATCCTGTTCTCTGGAACATGTGCGTTTCAAGTGTGGAGTGACTTGGGATATTCCGAAGCTGCACTCATGACCTTCACCATACATATTGCGTGTTACCTGTTGTCTTTCTTACCTTGATGGTAAGTAAACTTGACACTGGTGAAACTTATTGTACTTCCTAAGTCTGATTGTCAATTTGAAAACAAAATCACTGCTGCTGGTTGAGCAGAGTGGACATTGCAATTTGAAACATTAAAAAGGAAAACAGAATCAGAAGAAGCTACTCTTACACTGCATACTCCGTACTTAGCTTTAACAGTTTAAAACTAGGCACACTCTTTGCTTAGGAAAGATAGCTCTGGATCATACAGAGAAGACAGCTGCCTTTAAGAATTTTAAAAGGTCTGGTCTTGTTTGTAGTATTGGCTGAAAAGCAGAGTAAAATGAAAAAAATATTGTTACTGAAGTTTTGCTTGGTTCAAGGTGAGCCCTTATTGGATGTATACATAATCCTTGTCACCTCTGCGTGTATTTCAAAGTCAAACTGCAACTGCCTTCTAATTAAAGTCCTATGCAGGTTCCTGTTATTAAGGCGACACATGGCTCACCTGCTTTCCAAAACCTAATGACTAATGTTACCCAACCAGGCCTTTTTAAATTTTTTTCCCACAAGTTCTACTTTTTGAATATTTCTTAATGTTCATAGTTGACACAACAGACGTTGTGCACCTGCAGTATTCAAATAATTTAGGCAAATCTTCCTTTGCCCAGGCTAGAACCAAGTGAGAGACAATCGCAGGGCACAGAGATGAGTGTATAAGAATGTCAGCGTTATTGCTGATGAAAGCTAGATGGAGAAGCTGGCTTGGTCTATGGACAGGAAGGTCTGCTAACACTTTGCTGCTAAATTGGACAGAATCGCCTGCAGAGTCATAGGCCGCACTAGACTATTATGGGCCCCTGACGTGAGGGCCAGCTCTCGCAGAACTGACTACACACAGAAGCAGAAATTCTGAGCTGCTAGATAATAAAATCCCAAAGAGAAGAGGGAAAAAGACTGAGTCAAATTCAGCTCAAGCTCTAATCCTAAACTCACCATCACGTTACACATGGAAAATGGGTTTCACCCCTGTAGGGGAGGAGGACATTTCCTCTCCCCAAATGGGGGTTCGTCTGGCTGGAGAACAAATTAAATCCACATGAGACAGAATAGCAAGAGAAAATTAAACAAAGCTTTATGAGGAACCATGGCCCGGGGCCTTTCTTCCCGAAGGAAGAAAGGGCACCGAAGAAGTGGGGTGCACAGAGTGGTTATATAGCCCCAAACAGGGTGTTTCACATGTGATTGAAATGTCCCTCCCACAATAGTCACAAGATTGCCCTGTCGGCACAGTGCTTGATGGACACAGCAGGTAATGGTCTGCTATCTCGGTGGGCGTAGCAGGAGGCAAGTCTATGTCTGGAGCTGGGCAGTCACAGGTGAGCGCAGCAGCAATCGGTTCCTAGCCTAAGGAAAGATGCTTAATCCTTAAGGAATGCCAACGTTGGGAGGGGGAGGGAAGTCAGTTACAGGAGGTTACCAGACTAGCTCAATAAAATGCAGATTTTAAGTCCTTGCCTTTGGTATTGATTAAGAGTTTTTAGAGAGTAGGTCATCTCCTTTCTTCTTCCTGGTACAGAGAGGGAGGCACCTTTTACAGATAGAGATTTACCTTACAAATGTAAACGTGTCCTAACAAGGGGCAAGTTCCATTCCTCAGAGCCTCCTTGCCTGTCCCAGTTTATCAAAAGCAATGAGCCTCAAATAATCCTGATGCCAAATAGACACATCTTGGGGTGGCCAATTTCAGGTCCCTACACCCCTATGGAAACAGGAAGGCTAGAGAGTAAATGCTCCTTCTAAATAATGTCTCCTTGTTCCTTCCACTGCTATCTGTAAGTGAGTGAAGGCACCATGTTTATTTGCCTCATCTTTGAATACCTGAATCTTTCCCTGTACCTGGTATTTACTAGCCGCTTAAAACATTCTTGGTGAATGAAGAAATGAATCAAGAAAATAATGTTAGCAGGAATATTAGTGGTATGTTTTTGAGTAAATGAATAGTAGAAAGAAAGGCAAATTTTAGGTAGTTAAGGTAAAAATAGGAGGTTTGAGTATAAAATTAATTTATCAACACTTGAAATCATAAATTTAAGAAATGTAACTCAGGACGTGAGAGAATAAGTGGTATACTTTGTAATATTAGTAGCTTGCCATTAAAAGTTAGTGTATTTTTATTTTTATTTACTTACTTTTTTGAATTTCAAGTTTTAAACATGTCCTCTTGCAAAAAAGAAAAACTAGTAAGTTTTGAAGGAAGTATCATTGATATAAATTTTCCTTGGATATAGGAAATAATAGAATGTAAGGCTCTATCAGAGTCCTAAATTTTAGAAAGGAAAAGCACATTTCTCCCCTACACCTAAGACTAGGATAAAATTTGAGATCATAAATGTAGGGATCAAAGGATCTTTGGATTAAGAAAATTATTACTTTGAATTTAACATTGTAATAAAATGTGCTTAGTAGAGCATAGAATCTTTTCTTCAGCGAATAACATCTTTGATTTCTAAGTTGTTAGGTTCTACATCAGAGGCTGAAGATGCATGGAAGTATAATGCACAGTACCGATTTCAGGGAGCTCTGATATATAGCTGTCATCAGCAACTGCACCTGGGGCCGCCCTGTGGCCAAGTGGTTAAATTCTCGCACTCTTCTTTGGTGGCCCAGGGTTTCGCCAGTTTGCATCCTGGGTGTGGACAAGGCACTGCTCATCAAGCCATGCTGAGGCGACATCCTACATGCCACAACTAGAAGGACCCACAACTAAAAATACAAAACTATGTACTGGGGGACTTTGGGAGAAAAAGGAAAAATAAAAAAATTTAAAAAAAAAAATCTGCACCTAAGAAAAGGTGTCATAGGTATTCTCCAACAGTATTTTGAAATGACCTTAGGAAGTAAGACTAAACCAAGTGCAGGTTTTAGGTGGGCTTCTGCGATAGGTGGCAAAACAAATTTCAATATTAAAAGATGTGCAGAAATGAACATTCTCTTTAGCCAAGACCGACAGCAGAGGAATCATATTCCTTGGGTTAGACGAAAGTGGTCTATATTATGAAGCAATGCTTAAATTAAGAAATCATTCACCCATGGTCTTGGGTAGAATACTAATCATACTCCCAGATAGATTCTATGGGAACTATGTCTTACTCTGAGGGAAAAATAACTAATACTGGCTAGACATGAAGGCAGGGCCCCAGGTAAGTGGTCTGAGGTTTAAAATAAGACTTCATTATAGTGTGTATTCAACCATTATTCAGAAAGTGGAAAAATAAAACAACTCCATTCTTATCGAATGGATGTACATGAAAGTGAAGTCTGTAATGAGATGAGCATGTTAACATTCTGGGCTTGTTAAATGAATGCACAAAATACTAAGTTCATCACAATCCAATAAATATATGTTAAACAAATGGTTAAAATTGGTAAATGGGGACAGTGACTAGTTTTTTTTTGCTGGGAAAGATTCGCCCTAAGCTAACATCTGTTGCCGATCTTCTTCTCTCTTTTTATTTTTATTTTTTCTCCCGAAAGCCCCAGTACATAGTTAAATATTCCAGTTGTAAGTCCTTCTAGTTCTTCTATGTGGGCCACGGCCCCTGACAGACAAGTGGTACGGTTCCATGCATGGGAACCACACCCAGGCCACCAAAGTGGAGCAAGTCAGACTTTAACCACTAGGCCATCAGGTCTGGCCCCAGGTTGGCTTTTAATGTGAAGTAAAATTAATGATTAGAACAAATTTTCTTTTTTTAAAAAATTTAAGACAGAAATCAAGCTTGTAAAAATTTTTTGAACAGTAAAAAGAAACAAAATTTGTGAATAGGACAGCGCATACTAGTTAAGAATAAATTGGAAGCTTGCAATCAAAAACACATTAACAATGATTTAACTTCCAACTGCCCCCTAGGCTATAGAAAGGTAAAAATCCAATGCTCCTAACCTAATGATAATATAAAGTAAGATAATCTACAAAATTAATACTTTTCTTGAATTCATCAGAGAGCTGAAACTGTAGGACAAGCAAGTAGCTAAAATTTAGGGGAAGCTGGGCTTCTCCAGGGAGAGTCAAGGTGTGAGTACTGGCTTCCATGTGACAAGCATAAGAGGAAGACAGGGCCACTGTACAAGTGGGGAGGGACTCAACTAAAGTTTTAATGAATTGCTAGAGGCTGAATGTGGGCTGATGGGACAGTACAGGTCCTCAGGGAACCCCTGACATGGGGAAAATTCTCACCCATTTGCAGACTCTTCACTGGCTTTCCTGGGGTGTTGATGGGAAGGATTGAGGGCAGGGAGGGAGACAGGAGATGGCCATCCTGGGTAGCGCAGAACTGCAGAAGGGGTGTGGTCACCACTCCAGGAAAAGCATGAAATCCTGCCCAGATCCTTCTGAGCTAAGGAACAAAAGACCAGAGTAACTATAGAGGAAGAAAGGAAAAGGTTTTAAAAAGGATTAGGAGGGTAAATCCTTTTTATTTATTCAATTCATATTTGGTTCTGTAATTTTACCCAGTTCCTAAACACAAAAACGCATTAGAAAAGTCATTGGTTTTTAAATTATTTTTCTCTAAAGTTGACACAACACAATCATATATTAAGTATCCTATTTCAACTAAAATAATGCGTGTTAAATTTTCAAATGGAATTGTTGAAATGTTTTCTTAGAAATATTTAATGATATTAAGGGGGGAAATTTTAAAAACCGAAAAAGATAAAAGTATGAGAGACCTTCCTTCTCAGATTTGCTCTAAGGAAAGTTGACATTTCCTAAGTACTCGAGATAAAACAATCCCTACTGAGGTTGCTGCCACCTCTAATCCTAAATAGCACCTTCACCACCATTTACTGTGGACCATATCAGCCTGTTTATTTCCATCATAGCACTTGTCACACCCAATTTGTAACTCGTTCCAAATATAGCATACTAACGAATTCAGCACAGTGCCTGGTAAATGAAAACTACTTAAAAGACAGTTGACATTAAAATGCCAAGTTTTATTCTCTCTCACATATTAAGCCCAAGAATGGTATGGAAATTCTGTAAATTCATTATAGATCTAGTCTTCTTTTGTCTTGTTGTTCAATTATCCTAGGATGTCACTCTCATCCTGTGATTCCAGGTCACTCCAACGCATGTCTGCATTTCACCCAGCAGAGAAGGTCGCAGAGAGGAAAAGGAGATATTTTCTCATCAGAGTTACCTCTTAGAAGTTGCCTGGTGAATTTGGGCTTCTATTTCATTGGCCATATCTAGCTATTTGAGAGCTGAGGAAATATCACTTTTTCTGGGCAACGATACGACAAGCCAAAATTTGCTGAGTTTAATATTTTGAGCATAAATGTAGTTGAAAAGTCCTGGATTAATCAAAAAAGTAATATCTTAGATGGAACTTTTATCACTATTGAATTTTCTTTTCCTAGGTATTTGAAAGTTGGCAGAGTCGCCTACAGAGATTTTACTGAAAACAATTAAAAAATAATCATAATAAAGAAAATCATTACAGACCATCTGAAATGGCAATAGTGGAGATTTTAAGATTATCTAACTAGAGAAAATTTAAATATAAATTTATTTGACTTCACTGAAAATACATTTAGCAGTCTTGTGTAACTAAGGCAAGAGAGGAATGGGTATTTTTAATATTGTAATTATAATACTATAGTAATAAGATTTTAGTAATTAAAAAAGCCTTGGAGATTTTCTTATTCAAACTCTTTCTTTTATATATGAGGAAGTTAAAGTATATGAATTTTAAACGGCATTCTCAAATTCACAATGATTGGCAGTAAAAGAGGTGGGAGTGGATACCAGTCTCCTTTCTACCAATGCTCTTTATTTTATACCACGATGTCAGGTTAGATTTTTAATAAGGACATCACTTAAATAAGAGGGCTCAGCTTACTGTCTAGTCCATATTCCCACAGTAATATGAATGTGGACAAAAAGCTATTATTGATTGGCTGCCATTCCTCGCCCAGACTCCATTATCCAAAGTGGTGGCTGAAGTTTAGATATTCTCAGAGGAGAGAAGTGATGTGGGGAAGATGTTAGGGAATAGAGAAGCAAATTCATCTCGGGAATTTGGAATACTCATAGAAGATGAGTATCTGTGTCTCCAATATTTTGTGCTGATTCTTCCTTGTATATTGTGAGCTGAAGAAATGATGGCCAGTAACAGGAAGGTTCTTGGCATAGCTGCCACTTTCCTGGAAGTCCTAGTCTGATATTGAATATAGAATCTTCCCCACCAATATTTAAGCCAAAGCAGTCAACAACCATAAGATAGTACCAAACTGGAGCTGGCATTGAACAGATTCAGAGAAGTGCAGGTGGATCCAAGAACACCTAGCTGGCTAATTTCATAGGTTCACCAAAAAAATTTCATTAACCTTGGAACAATTTGATTCTAGAGTATACACAATTTAATATTTTGGACTCCATCATGTCAGGATTTTACCGAAGTAAGTCATAACCAGTTTTGCTATTCAGTCCATATGCACTGGAACAGCTATACAAATTATTCAGATAATGAAATTTGTTTATACCAGTTGATAGATAGCCACTGTTCTGATTTCTGCTCCCTCTCTTGGGTCAAATTTAGGTCAAATCTGGATTTTCTCAAAGAAAGAAATTAAAATAGCAATTCCTAACACAATAAAAGCCTCTGAGATCTTGATTCAGTGCTACAGACTGACTGCATTCCGACTGGTCTGTACCTGTGTCTTTCCAAGTGTTAAATATTTTGAAAATTACTTCTAATTATAACCAATCCAATTTAAACTTTCTGAATGTTATTTTGCCCTGATTATTCTTAATTGCATGCTGTTTCTATTTGAAGTAATCCCCATTAGTTCTCTCATTATATACATTTATCTTAATATCTTGACTAATGTCTTTATGAATAAATGTATTTCTTCTTCCTGAAATTAAAAGAAAACCTTAGTACAAGGCAACATGTTATTAAGAAATATAAACAAGTTTCATGTAAAAAGTTATTTAGATTAATACTTAGTTGAAAACAAGTGATTTTATTTCAAAATATGCATATTTTAAATTAGCATTTTCAGTATAACATACTGTTAGCAAAACAAACATACAAAATACCAAATAAAACAAATTATTTTCTACCCACCACTAGTTTTCTACAGAGGATTAAAATACCAAAGCAATGCATTTAGGTGCCACATATAGGTACTAGTGAATTCATTATTCTGCTCAATAAATATTTGTTGAACAACTAAAATGTTTGAGATGTTGTGGAAGGTGGATACTAGAGGCACCTATCTTTCTTTTAATAACTTCTGATCAAGAAAATGAGACAGCATAGCGCCAATTGAAATTCACTTAAAACGTTAAATGTGTCATAAGAGAATTTTCTAAACTTTCAGTTAGAGTTGAAAGGTGTATATTAACGTAAAATATTTCTTCCCTCCTCCTGATTTCTCTTTTCTGTATGGATGGGATCCTGTTAGATACACTTCTGTTCTCCTTATCCAAGTGTTTGTTTATCTTCCACATACGAGTGAAATCATATAGTATTTGTCTTTCTCTGTCTGACTTATTTAGCCTAGCATAATACTCTCAAGGCCATCCATGTTGTCACAAAGAGCACGATTTTGTCTTTTTTATGGCTGAATAGAATTCCATTGTATGTATATCCCACATGGTCTTTACCCATTCATCTGTTGATGGGCACTTGTGTTGCTTCCATGTCCTGGATCTTGTGAATAATGCAGCAATGGACATAGGGGTGCATAAATATTTTTGAATTGTTGATTTCTATTCTTTGGATAAATTCTCAGTGGTGGAATAGCTGGATCATATGGTATTTCTATTTTTAGTTTTTTGAGAAATCTCCATACTGTTTCCCATAGTGGCTGCACCAGTTTGCATTCCTACCAGCAGTGTATGAGAATTCTCTTTTCTCCACTCCTCTCCAACACTTGTTGTTTCTTGTCTTGTTAATTATAACCATTCTGTTGAATGTGAGATGATATCTTATTGTAGTTTTGATTTTAAAAAGAAACATAGTTAAAGTGTTCATATTGCCTAAAGCAATCTAAAGATTCAACGCAATCCCAACTGGAATCCTAATGACCTTCCTCATGGAAATAGAGCACAGAATCCTAAAATTTATATGGAACAAGAAAAGGCCCAGAATAGCCAAAAAAACCCTGAGAAAAAGGAACAAATCTGGAGGTAATATACACTCTGAATTCAAATTATACTACAAAGCAGGAGTAATGAAAAGAGCATGACATTGGCAGAAAAACAGACACATAGATCAATGGAACAGAACTGAAAGCTCAGAAATAAACCTGCACATCTATGACATCTTTCATAAATCGTGTTGGGAAAACTGGACAGCCACATGCAAAAAAATGAAAGTAGACCATTATCTTACACTATACACAAAAATTAACTCAAAATGCATTCAAGACTTGAATGTACCACCTGAAATCATAAAACTCTTAGAAGAAAATACAGGTGGTATGCTCTTTGACATCAGTCTTAGCAGTATCTTTTTGAATACTGTGTCTACTTAGGCAAGGGAAACAGAAGATAAAATAAACTAATTGGAATAGGACTACATCAGACTAAAAAGCTTCTGAATGGCAAAGGAAATCATTAACAAAACAAAAAGACAACCCACTGGCTGGGAGAAAATATTTGCAAATCATGTATCTGACGGGGGTTGATTCCCAAAGTATACAAAGAACTCATGCAACTCAACAACTATAAAATGAAAATCTGGTCAAAAAATAGGCAGAGGATATGAACAGACATTTTTCCAAAGAACAGAGAAAGATGGCCAACGGGCACATGAAAAGATGTTCAAAAGCAACCGTTCTTTCCTCAGCTGCTTCGTCTTGAAACCACTGTTTAAGCTCTCATAAATTGTATTAGCTTGACATCAAGTGCCTCATGAAGTTCACTACTAAATTTTTCAAAAATGTTCTGAAGAGTTTTAAAAATTGTTTAAAGGCAGGCACCTTTATACGTACTGATTTTATATGGAGGCCATAGAATTGTCATACCAAACATTTGTGTTTTAAAAACTCATTACTTTGAATTGTCCAAAGACTGTAACAGATACTTAGCAGTATCTGAGCTCTGGAGAGTTGGTGGGTGAAATCTTGTTGCCAACTGCCTAAAAATTCAGATTGCATGAAGCCAGTTGATGGAATCTATAATCTGCAATTTTAAACTCAACTGGTGGACACTTTCAAGAAAATAATTAATTTGTCTCTAGGCATTTATCCTAATCCTAGGGATGGATGTGTTTAATTTCTACTGTTACTGTTACAGATTTCCATACATTTAGTGGTTTGAAACAACATAAATTTATCATCTTGCAATTCTGGAGTTCTTAAATCTAAAATTTATTAGCATAGCTATCATCCTTCTGGTGGCTCTAAGGAGAATATGTTTCTATGCCTTTTCCAGCTTCTAGAAGCTGCCTGCGGTCCTTGGATCATGGTTCCACATCACTCTGACCTGTGTTTCTGTTGTCACATATCATTTCTCCACTCTGACTCTGCTGACTTTCTTATAAAGATCCCCGTTATTACACTGGACCCACCTGGATAATCTCCCTATCTCAAAATCCTCTAATTAGTCATATCTGCAAAGTCTCTTTTGCCATATGAGGCACGGGTTCTGGGGTTTAAGTCATGGACACATTTTGGGAGCCATTATTAGGCATATCACATGGGATTTGGAAATTCACCAGGCAAATTGTCTCCTCATTGATAACTGAAAATTTTTACTATCCAGAGTATTCAAAAAAATATCAATTCCCTTTTACCTTTGAACATTGATTTCTAGAAACTTCAGTGCTATTTGAAACTGAATTTTCTCAGTATAGATTACATTATATATACACACCCATACATGCACACATATATAAAATTTTTATTAAAAATATTAAATAACTACAAAAGGTGACAAATAATGTATAACTTGATGACGTATCTTAGTTTTCCTACTGCTCCTGAAACAAATTACAGCAAAGTTAGCAGTTTAAAACAACATGAACCTATTATCTTATAATTCTGGAGGTCAGAAGTCAGAAATGTGCTAAAATCAGTGTTAGTAGTGTTTTGTTTCTTCTGGTCTTCTTGGAGAGAAGGCTTCTAAAAACCACCCACCGTCCTTGGTTCATGGCTGCATTTCTCCATCTTCGAAACCAGCAATGTGGGGCCAAGTCTTCTTATGCTGCCATTTCTCTGGTTCTCATTCTTCTGCCTCCCTCTTCCACTGTATGATTAAATCTCTCAACCCACCTTACCCACATAATCCAGGATAATTTTTCTATTTCAAGATCAACTGATTAGCAGCCTTAATTCCACGTGTAAATTTAATTCCCCTTTGTCATGTAACTAACATATTCACAGGATTCAGGAACTTAGACATGGGGATCTTTGTGAGGGGAGCTTTATTTTGCCTACACGAGTTGTTGCCAAGAGACTATACCTGAAAAACCATGAACACAGGTCAACAAATGGTTCATTACCATCACATCCAATGCATCCCACAAGCCCCTCCTAGATCATTTCCACCTCTTTCTTCTTGAATGTAAACACTATCTTGAATTTCAAAGTTATAGATTAGTTTGTCACTTTGGGAACTTTAAATAAATGATACTATATGGTATATTTTCTTTTGTGTCTGACTTTTATTCATTCAACACTTTGCATGTGATATTAATACATGTTTTTACTGGTATATATTTATTTTTATTGCTATGTAGTATTTCATTGTATGAATAAAATACAACTTATTTAAATGTTGATAGGCATTCGGATTGTTTGAAATTTTGGATTCTTTCAATTGGTTCAGCTGAGGAAATTTTATACATGTATTTTTTGCTTATGTGTATGTATATTAAGTATAAACCTAGGAGTAAAAATTCAAGGCCTTTGGGTAGCATATAAGCAAAGTTGACAGACAACATCAAAATAGTTTTCCCCAGGGGCTATACATAATTACACTCCCAACAGACATGTAGGAAAATTAGTTTGCTAAGATAGTTTATCGCTAATGGATGTTGAATTTTATTACATGTGTTCTCTGAATCTATTGCGATAATCAATTTTTTCTTTATTATGTTAATATGTGAATTGCACCATCAGATTTTTAAATGTCAAAACAATGCTGCATTCCCGGAGAAAAAAACAGTTTGCTTGTAACATATTACCTATCTATCTACATCATCTAACTATCACTGGATATATCGTTAGTTAAAATATTGATCAGAATTTCTTTTTTTTTTCTGAGGAAGATTCTCCCTGAGCTAACATCCATGCCAATCTTCCTCCATTTTTTAGTATGTGGGCTGCTAGCACAGCATGGCTGCTAACAGAGTGCTGTATGTCTGTGCCTGGGAACCCAACCCAGGTTGCCAAAGTGGAGCATGCTGAAGTTAACCACTAGGACACTGGGGCTGGCCCCTGATCAGGACTTTTGCAACCATGATCAAAAGTGAGATAGACTTCTAATTTTTTTTAAATTTCATGTCATGTCTATATCAAGTTTTTACAACAAAGTTAGGCTAATATCATGGAATAATATAGAAATTGGCCCCTTTATTCTGATTTCTGGAAGTGTTGGCATTTTTTCTTTTTAAAAACGCTAGTAGAATTTACCATTGAAGTCATCTCAGTGTAGAGGTTATGGAATGTTTGTGACAATTTTTAATTATGAGTTTTATTACTGTTCCAAGGATCAATTTCTGGATAAGAAAATAATTCAAAATTTAGCTGCTCGAAATGATAATTTGATTTTATGGATCTGAAATTTGAGGAGAGCTCAGCTGGGTAGTTCTTGATTGGGTTCATTTATGGGATAATATCCAAATATTGGCTAGGGTTGCAGTCATCTGAAGGTTCAATTAGGCTGACATCTAATATGACTCACCTACATAGCTGTGAGTTGATGCTGGTTGTCTGCCGGGAGCTGGTGTGAGGTTTTTAAGTGCTTACACATGGCTTCTCCAAACAGCAGCCTCAGAATAGTTGAACTTCTTACACAGTGATTGGCTTCCCCCAGGGCAAGTGTCCCACGAGAAACAGGCCGAAGCTGCATAGTCTTAAATTTTGTCTTGATGATCTAACAATAACTGAGGGAGATGTGTTAAAATGTCTCAATACCATTATATCTTTGGCCATTTCTCTTTGTAATTTATCAAATTTAGAAAACTTTAGTTATTAGATCTTCAAAATTTTTTCTGTCTCTGCTTTCTCACTTCTCATTTTGAGATTGGAATTCATGAAATTTAGACCACTTGATACTGTCTCACAGGCAATGAAATTCAGCTCATTTTTTCCAATCTTTCCCTTCCTCTGTTTTAGTTTGTAGTTTCTATTATTACGTCTTCAAGGTCACTGATAGTTTCCTTTGCAATCTCTACTCTGCCATTAATCCCAGCCAATGAATTTCTTAGTGCAGACAATGTATGCTCGTCTCTGGAAGTTTCACTTAGTTTTGCTTTGTCTTTCATTTCTTTCCTTAATATATTCATGCTTTTCTTTAAGTCTGTGATCATATATTTGTAATAGCTACTCTAAACACATTACCTGCTAATCTCATAATATTATCACTTCTGGATCTCTTTCTGGTTACAGATTTTTCTTCTTGTTGTGGGTCATATTTTTCTGATTTTTGATTGGTCTAGTAATTTTTTTATGCAAAACTTCACCTCAAGCATTTTATATTTTTGAATGCTGTATTTTATTGTTTTGTTTTAATAGATGTTGAGCTTTGTTCTGGTAGGAAGCTAATTTATTTGAAAATCACCTTGATCCTTTTCTGACTTGTTTTTAACTCTTTTTGGGAGCAGAGTAACCTTTAACCTTCAGGATTAGTTTAGTCATATTACTAAGGCACAACCTTTGCAGTGTCTCTACCGAATGTCCTTGCTGTTTGTGAGGATTTTCCAAATTGACTGGTAAGAACTTGAATGCCTTCAAATCCTGTGTGGAAATTGTTCAACATATAGCTTCCTGATCATTCTTTCCCAGCCTCATAGACTTTTACTCTATACATGATGAATGCCTTCTAATTTACCAATAGACACAAAGGTCTTTTCAGATTTCTGGATCTCTTTATCTATATATTTCCCTCCTCTCCATTACTTTCTCCCCTAGATTCCAGCTGCCACAGCCTCCTTGACTCTAATCTCTGTCTCCACAACACAGAAAATGACCATGCCTTACTAATACGTCACTGGGCATTAGACATGAGTCTCTGATATAGTGGGGATGATTCAAGGTAGCCTAACCATATTTGGGACCAAACAATTATAAACATAAACAGAATATGATACTATATTTTACATTGGCCAGTGACCAGTTATATCATTTTGATTCGCAAAATAATTCATTGTTATGATTTTTATAGTCAACCTTAAACCTTTCAATATAAATTTATAAACCAAATAATATGTCGTAAACTGAATAAACTTAAGAAAATATTTTGGGTAGCTAGCATTCTATTACTATATAAAGATTATTATTTTATAAGTTTGTCTAAGTAACAAATACAAACAATGCTTTAGACTCATTAGTGAGACATAAATTTTAGATTCAAATAAAAAAGATGGTTGTGGTCTTCCATTATTGTCAATATTATAATGAAGTTTATTGATTTCCCTACTGTTGAAGGCTCACTAGGTACTTTGTCTTCTAAACCTCATTAAGCCACGATAAAAAATTAAATGGACAGTGTTAATCTTTTATAATCTATTACTTCATGCCAAATGTATTTTCAGAACAAAGGATAAAAGCTGGCCAGTATCACATTAGTATGGAGACAAATGGTGTACTACCATGGTTAAGGAAATACTATGCAGTAGTTTAAGGCCAAAGGCTCAGAATACAGCCTAATTGGGTTTAAATGCTGGCCTCCCTAGTTACTAAGAGTGAAATTCACCAAGTTATTTAACTCTTAAATGCCTCCGAGTTTCTTCATCTAAAATGAGAGTTATAGTTATATCTAACACTGAATGCTGTGAAGGTAAAAATGAGATAACACACGTAAAGTTTTTAGCATAGTGATTGGCATATGAGTTAATATTGCAAATGTTTAAATAGTTTTGCAAATCTTTCGAGTACAGAGTAGAGATGACGGAGAAGCAGAAGATCCTATGCCCTAGAAAATTTGAATTGTTCAAACTTTCAGTGATTTAGAGCAATGAATTAGCCAGATTTCCTGTTTACTTGAAACCACCTGACTTTGGTACTAACCTTTTAAATATAGAAGAAAATTTTTGATAATACTGTCTTTAGTGCATTAAAATGAATATCTGGTATCAAATCTTTCTCTTAAATAGAGTAGAAAACAATGTCCTACTTGTGACAGAGTTTTTTCTTGACACTGGCTCCACTGCCTTTGCCAAAATCTAAGTTCCCAAGCACTCTGTGCTAACATTAGTACTCACCACACCATGTATTGTAACTGTCTGACTCTTTCTTTCCCCGACAAACTGTGAGTTCCTTGATGGCGAGTTTATTTTATTCATTGGTATTTACTTATATTTTATCCGAAAGTACCAACATAGTAAATATTTTTTAAATGTCTATTGAGTGAAGGAAGAGAAAGTGAAAATATACTGTAGACGATCAATCTTGGAATTTTTGGAGGAGAGGTACGTGGTAGGTTTTTTTTTTTTAAAAAAAAAGCCTTATTTAACAATAAATTAAAAGATTGTCAGTGATCATCATACGAGTAAAATTATCCAGAGTAGTTTTTGGAATACTGTGCCTTCCTCCTCCTCTTTTTTCCAATTTTTAATTTTTGTGTAATGTTTTTTAAAATAATAATTTTGATCACAACTAGAAGGACCCACAACTAAAAAATATACAACTATGTACTGGGGGGATTTGGGGGAGAAAAAGCAGGAAAAAAAAAGAAGATTGGCAACAGTTGTTAGTTCAGGTGCCAATCTTTAAAAAAAATAATAATAATTTTGATAAAAATAATACAAGTGCTAATACAAGGAGTTAATGTTTTAAGAAAACATTTTTAAATGTTACAAGGACTCACATACTGTTAATTATAAGAAAATCTATCAACCATTCCTTCTTTCTGCATAAATATACCTCCTTACCATTGAGTTCACAGTCTCCCACAAATGCTCCTTTCTTGGAGCATCTGTGTGGAGGATGTTTGTTTTTCAAGGGTAATCAATGATGTTACAAAGAATAATGAACTAGAAAAACACAAGGACTCTAAGCTTTAATGATGGCCTATAAATGCCTCCAAGTGGAGAAGATAACAGGTATTGGTAAATTTGTCTGTCTTCTGATGTTTTAAATTAGATGAGGAAATTAATTTAATATTTTTTAATTGAGAGAGATTTTAAATCCATTCAAATGATGCTTCTTGTATTACCTATCAGTGTGCATCCACACATACACAAACACCCGTGCTGAACACTCAGAGATTGTAGCTAATTCTCAAACATGTTAGCATGATCTGGGGCGCACTGGTAAGATATGGTAAAGTAACAACTGGGAAGTTATCTCAGAACCATTTTCAGAGTTTTCTAATTGAAAGAGAGCTATCTACATATTTATTGGGGACTTCAAATGTGGCAAAATACTGCACTGTATGCAATATTCATTTCTGTTACACTCCTGATTTCCCAAAAGTCAATAATTTGGCTTGTGAAGAAGATAGTTTAGTTAAAAAGTACTGTGTTACACATCAAAAATGCCAGATTCAAGTATAGTATTTTATAATTCCTCACTGTGACCTCAGGCATATTATTCATATTCTATACATATTTTCTTAGACTTAAAAAAACTTTAACGTGCTTAATTAAAAAAAGGAGTCTACATGGACAAATTGTGAATGAAAAGAGAAAATTAACATTAGATCCAGACAGCCAAAGCAGTCTTTCTTCTTTTTTTTTTTTAAAGATTTTATTTTTTTTCCTTTTTCTCCCCAAAGCCCCCTAGTACATAGTTGTATATTCTTCGTTGTGGGTTGTATATTCTTCGTTGTGGGTCCTTCTAGTTGTGGCATGTGGGACGCTGCCTCAGCGTGGTTTGATGAGCAGTGCCATGTCCGCGCCCAGGATTTGAACTAACAAAACACTGGGCTGCCTGCAGCGGAGCGAACTTAACCACTCGGCCATGGGGCCAGCCCCCAAAGTAGTCTTTTTTGATTGATTAGAAATGGGTTATTGTCCTAGTTCCAAATCACTTAAATTCACACTAGAATCATACTATGTAATTCTTGTAATTTACTGTGTCTGTGCATGCACATTTGGATATTAGCTAACGGTTTAGTGTATAATATATTGTTCTCATTCCATAGTGAGGTCAGTAATAATTTCCTAATCCCTTTATTTCCTTTATGAAAATTGAGCAAAATTATTTAAATCAAATTATAAAAAACAATAGCTGAAGTCCATGAATTCAAAATGATTCATAATTCTGATGCCTACAAATTGTGGACTAAATAAGCAACAACTTGCAATCTAGAATGCTGAGAACTTGGGCTCACTTCTGGCTTTGAAACTGATTAGTTATGTGGTATAAAATGTGATTTAAACTTTCTAGGTTTTAGTTTCCTCAACAATAAAAGAGAAGATCATAAAAGTTAACTTTTTATTTCTGTGCTTAATATGTGTCAGGCATGGTCTAGGTACTTTAAACATATTTCTTAATTTAGTCCTCATGGCAACCCTGTGAATCAGGATGTATTATTTCTTCCTTCGTTAAATGGCTGGGAAAACAGAAAAAATGAGGGAAAAAACCAAGTTAAAAAAAAACCCACACTATTAGGAGATAGAGGTTGGATTTTGAAATTCCATCAGTCAGAATGCAGAGACACTCCATTATTCTGCCTCCCTGGCAACTTCTAGATGAAATGAAGTAAAGGCATTCACCTGCAGAGGAAGGCATCTGGGATTGATAACCTATCCTCTATTACAATACCAAAAAGAAGAAACATCACTCCTTTCCTGCCACTGCTGCTGCTGCTGTTCCCACTACGACTCTGACTGCTGGCTGTGATCCTCCTGTTCTGTCAAGCCATCTAGCGATTGCAACGGCCTCTTCCATTTGCCCACCTTTTCTTTCCCGTAGAATAAAAATACACTGAAGAGAAGTTTTAAAGTGAAAAGTAACAAAGGCTAACAGGGGCACTTCATAAAGTTTTACTAAATATACCAGTGTCTGAGACACATCTCTCCCAAGATGCACTTCCCTGAAAATTATCACTTGATCTCAAACCCATATTATTTGCTTGTAGAACAGCACACGGTTGCAAAGCATTTGAGTCCTTACCTTCTAATTTTGGTGCATTATAAAAAAGTACATATTGCCAAGTCGCATACTGATTCTTGATTAGAATTCACTCTATCCATAAAAACTAAAACACAAGACATACACTTATTCTTCACTAATGCAGTAGGCTGAATCTATTTTCAGAGAACACATCACGTTACCTTTGTAAGCATGCATGATCCACCCACATAGAGAATTCAAAGTCCTAATACACTATCTGATCTCGAAAAATTTCTGCCAAGGCACTGGGCTGGTACAAACATTTTGTAGAAAGATCTCAACTAGTCTGCCTACAGTTAAAAGGGTAAAACACTTCCTATAGTTTGGAGAATTTTCCGACTGTCATCAACAAATATCCTCAGATTGTCCTAGAGTGCTGTGCTCTTCTTGGCAGGGGTGACCTCTTGTGGTGCACGGCATTCTTAAGGTTAGAGCTCTGCAATATTTCTTTAACTCCTGCTGATCCTACCCTGTTTATTAAGTTTTAAACATAATTCAAACTCATATTTATACAATCAGTGTTAAAATGGAGGTTTTAGACCACAGGTCTTATTCACATCTTAAGATACATTTCTAATTATTTTATCTTCACACAATGCTATCCTTTATTGACTTCACTTGTGCTTCCTAGAGTAAGGCTTTTTAGTAGATACTATACTATTTCATGCTTAAATCTTAATTTCTTCTCTAATTCTTTAAAATGCAAATTCTATTGACCATTTCCCAGTCAGCTGGAGATATCAAGTCTGCAAGCTTAAAAAGGAAATACAATAACTCTAAAAGCCCTAATTTTCCATAAACATTGTTGTAAAAATCACATACCCCTTTAGAAGTCAGAAAGCAGCATGTTGCCTATCTGAATATGTCAATCATAATGTGTGTAAATTGCTATTTTACTTAGATTTCATGAAAACTAATGAAGAAAACAAGATTTTTTTAGTCAATCCAGAATTGATGGAAAATACACAAAGTGCAAGATTTACTTGAAATTTCATGTGGAATATAAACAAGAATTTACCACGAGAATACTACCAAACAAATACAGAATCAATGGCATTCTCTCTTAGTGTTAATGAAAGCATATTAAAATGAATAACAACGCTTGCTCTTTCCTTTTACAGTGCTACACAGTCAGTACTTTAAAAAATATTTGGTGGTTGAATTAATTATGAGCATTTCATCGTAGCCTCAACTAAGAAGTATATGTAGAATTTTAAGGTAGAAGGGGAATTTGAAAAGTTAACCTTTGAGTTTGGAGCACAAGAAATGCTCAAGGTTCTGCACAGATGGAGGGTAGTAATTCCTAGAAGAATATACTATTCAAATTGCATTTACTTTTTCTTTCTTTAGAAAAAATGGATAATCAGGGAAAAAAGCATTTGGAATACATATGACTAGAAAGCATTTAAATACTGATTATGTAAAGAACTTATAAAAATGAGATAAATATTAAAATATGAAAAGGGCTTTTCCCCATAGCATTTATCACCATTTGACATTGTATATTTTCACTTGATGCTTTACGTATTGATTTGTTTATTTTTTAAATATCTACCTCCCTTTTTCTAGAATCTAAGTCACATGAGGGAAGAAAGATATTTTGGAGTCTCTACTAAATACATACCCAGGATAATGTTTGGCAGGTAAATATATGTTCAATATGTTGAATTAAGAGTTTTTAACAAAAATCTCTCCCTCATTTACACTGAATGTGACTTTACACCTTGCTTTCTTCCTTATGCCCTAGTAGTGAAGAAAAAATTATGTTTATTTTATTATGAAGACTAATTTTCTTCTCTGTGTCTCAGTCCTCTGCCATCCATGCCAGGTTCTGAGTAGAAAACTTCTAATAGCAATGTCTGTTCGTCAGTCTTCTGCTGTGTGTTTTTTTAATGAAACAATGGGTTATTTAATCAGGAGAGAATTTATGCCTTCCCCACAACCTCCCCTTCTCCCCAGATGTGGCCATAGAAAGGTCTAGACTTGTAGAAATTATTACTAACCACTAATTGCTCTCATTCAGTCATCATGTCCAAGTAGATGAAAATAGAACACATAGGCCATGATGCCAAGTTTATATCTATGCTCTACCACCTTATTCTTTCCAAACTCTAAGCTATTTTCTGCAGGGAAAAATCAACCCTGAGTAAGGGAAATTTCTATTCAATATTCTTTAGTCAGAGTTTAATCTCAGGTTTGTTATTTGATAAACAATTCTATCTACAAATATTGCTTGAGTGACTTCCAAAAGTCAAGTGCTATGTATATATCACAGAAGAAATAAGAATAAAAGATATGCACTTCTCTCAGAGTATACAGCTTAGTTACAGATATAGACGATTTTCCCCTAAGTTAAATTTGAAACATCTCCTCAACTGCAGGTTTTCTTTGAGAATTAAATGGAGCACAATACTGCTGTCTAAAAGATCTACTCTAAGTAACTTTCAAATATGCAACACAATAGTGTCAACTATTGTCACTATGATATGCATTACATTCTCAGAATTCATTTATCTTATAACTAGAAGTTTGTAGCTTTTGACTATTTTAATCCATTTTCCCCATTCCTCATGCCCCCCCTTTGGTCACTTGTTATTTTGGTTTTGTTGCCTTTGCTTTTGGTGCGAAATCCAAAAAATTATTGCCAAGATTGATGTCAAGGATATTATTCCCTATGTTTTCTTCCAGGAGCGTTATGGTTTCCGGAGTTACATTCAAGTCTTTAATCCATTTTGAGTTGATTTTTGTGGATGGTATAAGATAGTGGTCCAGTTTCATTCTTTTGCATGTAGCTGTCCAGTTGTCCTAACATCATTTATTGAATTGACTATCATTTCTTCATGTTATATTCTTGGCTCTTTTGTCATAATTTAATTGACTATATATGCATGGCTTTATTTCTGGGCTTTCTTTTCTGTTTGTTTGATCTATGTGTCTGTTTTTATGTCAATATCATACTGTTTTGATTACCACAGCTTTGTAATATGGTTTGAAACAGGAGATGTGATGTCTCCAGCTCAGTTTTTCTTTCTCAAGATTGCTTTGGCTCTTCGGGCTCTTTTGTGGTTCCATACAAATTTTAGGATTTTTTTTCCATTTCTGTTAAAAACTGGAATTTTGATAGGAATTGTGTTGAATCTGTAGATTGTTTTGGATAGCATGGACATTTTAACAGTATTAATTCTTCTAATCCATGAGCACAGAATATTCTTCTATTTATTTGTGTCTTCTTCAATATATTTCATCGATGTCCATACACATAATGTCAATGTGTGTGTATGTGTTCTTATTAAAGAAATCTTACTTCTCATATTCTTGCCTATTAGAAATCTTCAATATTAGAGGTAAACATTGAGACAAATGCATGAAAAGAAAGAATAAAAAAGAAAGACTAGTAAAAATGATGTCTTAAATTTTTGTCTCCAGAAAATCTTAAGGAACTGAAAGTTCAGACTATGTATTTTCAGAAATAGATGGCACAGCCATAAAGCTGAAAATTCTAACAGATTAGAGTCATTAATTTCCAGGTAAATTGGCTTATGTGATATGTCATGGACATTTTTCATTTTTGTTAATAGATCACATGGGGCCAAATTAGGCATCTGTGATATCACCATCATATTTTAAATGATCCAGGTGCCCATTCATGAAGTTTCACTGAAATACAGGGTTGATTTTCGATCTCAAACTAATATCCCCATATCGCTTGTAATTATATTTTTTGGAGAGTTATCTACTTTGCATTGGTGTATGGTACAACTTTTCAACATGTAGGAAAACAATCACAAGTATCCCTTGGTATGTAAACAAGAGTATTAATCAGTGAAAAATTTTGTTAAAATCACCCATGTTATTCCCTGCCTCCAATTATTTATTTTTATTGCTCTTACTCTTTTTTTTTTCTAAAGATTTTTATTTTATTCCTTTTTCTCCCCAAAGCCCCCCGGTACATAGTTGTATATTCTTCATTGTGGGTCCTTCTAGTTGTGGCACATGGGACGCTGCCTCAGCGTGGTTTGATGAGCAGTGCCATGTCCGCGCCCAGGATTCGAGCCAACGAAACACTGGGCCGCCTGCAGCGGAGCGCGCGAACTTAACCACTCGGCCACGGGGCCAGCCCCTCCTCTTACTCTTTGTTAACATTTTTATTCTGGAAGAGGGATATATTACATTAAATATTTCCTTTCCTTCATGCCTGAAAAATTTCTCTAAAGTACGCACATGACAAAACAAAGTGGTGGAAAGAATCAAATAACTATAAATATCATTCTATAAGATTGATCATAGATAGAGAAGCATTGCAATAGATTTTCTGATAAAATCTACCTTCTGGAATACAAATAGTGCTATGTAATATTTTTGCCTCTGTGAAGAAAAGAAACACAAACTCACTAATAATGCCTAAATATTGAGATACAGCTTCATCCCCAGAAATGAGAAACTTAATGTTCATTTTTTAAAATGTATGATTTGGCTTTGGACCACTCGAGGCGTCTCCCAACAGAGTTCCCTGATGAGCTATGTGAAGCTTTCTCTTGGGAAATGGAGAAACTGCAAGTTAAATGTTATTTCAAAGAAACCTCCACTCAGCAGATACTTCCAAACTAGAATACTGAAGGAATCCTACATAATATAGACACGTGCTATAGCTAGGATTTGGTGAAAAATTGGTATATAAACTTCTTCCTCTTCATTCACTTTGGTAGACTCTAAAAGAACCCATGAAATGGAGGGTTTTTTTTTTACCAAAGTATATGTACGTTTTAAAATAGTGAAATTTTCACAGCAAAAAATAGAACTTAAAACCATTCTACTTCAGTTTTCACATACAAATATAAGCTAATTTATAACCTACTTGAGTCAACTTTTTCTCATATATTTAGAAAAGATGTGAGCATGTGTGTGTGTGTCCATGACTGAAATATCCACCTGTCAATTGTACTTTCTCATAATGTGCAATGCATCGCTTATAACTCCTGGACAAGCCTGTCCTAAATAGGATGCTGAGCTCTCTGCCTAGGTATCAGCAAAGGAGTAAATATTGGGCAGATGACACTTTTCTTTATTGTCTATTCCAATTATTTTTCACATCTTCCACACAAGACTTCACAAGATTATCAAACGTTACTGACTGTCTAAGGAAGTTCAAAGCAATGCAAATACCTTGGAACTGAATGTTAAATTCCTGTAACTTTAGAAGTTCCTTCCTGTTCATCTCACACTTGCAAGATCTCACTTGCCGTCTTCCTCTGCAGTAGCTGCCTTCCTGCCATGTTGTAGGGCCGCTTTCCCTCTCCCACTTCTCTTCTTATTTATCTTCCTGTCTTCTCTTATCTATCTTTTTTTCTTCCTTTCCTCATTGTCTTTTAATGTCTCATCCAGAGTTCTTTCTGAACCGTTCTGTCTCTCTCTCTCTTGAACGTTTTGGTTTATTGGCTCTCTCATTTTGTCACTCTCATTCTTATTTCCACTCACATCATTGTACTCTTTTTGTTTTTTAACTTTCTGTCCTTTCTCAATTAAAGCAGCTTATGAAAGTATTCTTCTTAATTAAATGTAAATCCTTCTTAAGAGAAACTCTGGTCCTATCAAGTAAAATAATAATTCCTTCAATCCAATGCACAAGTAACCATTTTATGTACAATGAAAGAAAAATCTATACTGGCATGTGGGTAAGTCTCCTTTTCATGAATGCGTGTTGCATATCATTATTTCTTTCAATCACATTAATAAATTTTGGGGTAAAGTATATAATTTGAATGTTTCTTTTGTACGTAAAAATTTTAAGTAACAGAAAATTACGTATTGTGATTGAAATCTTATCTGCACATGTAAGGGTATTAGTTTGGAAAATTAGGACAACAGAGCTTACAAAAATATCAGATTTGTGCATTTGATTATTTAAAATTATTATGAAATACTGAAGACATACTAATACAACAGATATAATGGCTAAAGGACACAACCACTCATACCAACTAATCAGCTTTAAAAAATAAAATATAATCAATGTACTTGACAGACCATTTCATACCTTCCAGGTTGCACACATAATCTGACATCTCCCTATTGCTAATCACCATCCTCTCTCTTTAGATAGAGAGAGAGATACAATGATAGAGAATAAATAGGATAGATCTATTTCAATCCCATTTGCTATCTATCAGTCTTTGAAACTATCTATATATATAACAATCTATATAACCACTATATTAACTATTATAAAATCTATTTTATAAATAGCAATTTATACAACTATATATACAGATATTAAATAATCAGCATAATCAGCAACATGTTGTTATGCTTCCAAAGTTTTTGTTTTATATAAATCATGTCATATTTATGTATTTTCTTGCAGATATTTTTCATCTTAATCTATTAAATGTGGTACATTTATAGGTTTTCTTATATTAAACTATTCTTGCGTTACTGGGACAAATCCAACCTGATCATATTTAGTAAAAAATCACATGCTCACATATGTATACACATAATTAAATGCATGCAGACAGAAAGAGAAAGGTTCTTTTTATGTTTTTTATTTTTTAAAATTTATTTTTTTTAATTATGAACTCCATCCCTTAACTTATTATAGGCCTATTTAGATTTCTATGTCTTGTTGAGTAAGTTTTGGTAACGTGTGTTTCTAGATATTTTTCAAATTCATGTAGGTTACTAATTTTCTGCTATACAATTTTTCATAGTATTCCCTTAACCCTTTTAATCTTTTTATCTCTGTAAGCTGGGTTTTGTATTTTTGCCTATTTTTTTATTCCTGATTTTAATAATTTCAGTCTTCTCTCCTTTTTCATGGTTAGTCATGGTAAAGGTTGACCAATTCTACCGATTTTTTTAAAGAAGCAAGGTTTGGGCTTATTCATTCTATTATTTTTTCATTCTCTATTCCATTTATCTCTTCCCTAATCTTTATTATCTCTTTTTTTCTAGATTTGGTTTTAGTTTGTTCTTTTGTTTCTAGTTCCTTAAAATATAAATTTTATTGAGGTTATTTTATGGCCTTTGTCATATTATCTAGTCTGTATGTTCCAAGTGCATTGAGAAGAACATGTGTTTCGCTCTTCTTTGCTGTCTGTTATGTCTAGTTCTTATACAGTATTGTTCCCGCTTTCTATTTCCTTGCTGAATTTCTCCTTAGTTATTCTATTATTGAAAGTATTTCAAACTATTTGTATCTTTAAATATAAAATGAGTCTTTTGAAGATAACTTATGGTTGGATCATGATATTTATTTACTCATTTTGCCAATGTCTGCTTTCTAATTGGAGACTTTAGTACATTCACATATAATGTAATTAATGCTGACAATTCCCACAGTATATAAAAATTTTGCTCCTATGTATACCCATCTCCTGCCTTTATGCTGCATCTGTATACATTGTGTACCCATTAAAATTTATTTATACTTATTTTTATAATTGTTTTTTAAATCAGAAAACAATTGCAAACAAAAAGACATTTATACAGTATTTTATATTTCAAGATCCTCTCTTTAGCTTGGAGTAGTTTAATTATTATGTGTTTAGTTGTGAAACGCTGTAAGTTTTTTATCTGTGGAGTTCATTGAGCATCTTGAATGAGTAGATTTTGTTTTTAATCAAATTTGGGAAAATTTTGATCATTATCTTTTCAAATATCCTTTCTTCCCCTTTCTCTCTCTCTTTTTCCACTGAGCCTCCCATTATACATATATTGTTATTCTTGATGGTGTCCCACTAGTCTCTAAGGATTTTTTCATTTTTTTATTCTTTTTTTCACTGTTCTTTGACACACATAATCTCTCTCTACCATGTAATATGAATATAATGTATAAACTACACTTAATGTATCTGTTCTGTTTTAGGTATAATTAAAAACTGCTCTGATTTAATTATAATTATAATTTTATTTCTGATTGAATTAAAATTCAATATCATATTAAGTCCTCTCATTTTTTATTTTGGGTTATTGGTAACTTACCAGAATGCTCTAAAGTTACTTATCACAATGTAAAAGAATTGATAGCATTTAAGTATGTTGTATTTGAACTGAGGAGAATGTAAACCTGGGATTTGAATATAAAGCACAGCTTTTTCTTTTATTTTTTGTGAGGAAGATTGTTTCTGAGCTAACATCTATGCCAATCACACTTTTTATGAGGGATGCTGCCACAGCATGGCTTGATGAGCAGTGCTAGGTCCACACCCAGGATCCGAAACTGCGAACCCCAGGCCGCCAAAGCGAAGTGTATGAACTTAACCACAACCCCACTGGGCAAGCCCCTAAAGCACAGGTTTTCCATCCAAATTTTTACATAACAATACTAGAGAATAATGTTCTGTGACTTAAGATCTTTATCATTTTTTACTGTCAGCAACATCAAATATTTATAGACCCTCTATACACTGATAAATATTTACTCCTACCCATGGCAATGTCAAAGCCCTACTCCATTTTCTTTTAAATGGCAATTTCTGAGGTAAACTTCTAAAACTGTGATGCAAACACTCTGCTGAAATGTTTTCGTATTTATTCTTTAAGTGAAACTAAGAAGCTTAAGCTTAATAGAGAACGTCCAATTCCCTTTAATATCTGACCTGTCAATATGTTATTTGTGGGGAGTTTTCTCACAAATATTTACCTTTTAGATGGGATTGAATTTTAATTTGTGAAAGAGAACACTAGTTTGTATCAACCTCTTCAACATGCCCAGATGAGCTAACTGGATTATTATGTGGTGGACAAAGAAGAAAGGTATAACGTGAATCACTGATTCACCTGCTTCATTCAAAGTTTCACTTCAGTATCAAAGAAGAGTCCTTTGGTCCCAGTCTTTTTATCTCATGCAGTTTAGGTTGGAGATAATACCAAACACTCCTACAGAACCAAGACTTTGCTATGCTGAATACCTACTAAAGCTATTTGAGTGAAAAAAGTCAAGAGATGTATTTGGGTCTTAAATCAGTTACACAAGGAACATGTACAATGCAGCAACCTCACCTCAAGAACAGGATTCTCAGGGCCAGCCCCATGCTCAAGTGTTAGTTAAGTTCATGCACTCCACTTCAGTGGCCCAGGGTTTTGCTGGTTCAGATCCTGGGTGCAGACATGGCACTGCTTGTCAAGCCATGCTGAGGTGGTGTCCCACATGCCACAACTAGAAGGACCCACAACTATATATATATATATATATATATATATATATAAATATATACACACACATATACACATATGTATATATATGTACAAATATGTACCAGGGGGATTTGGGGAGGAAAAGCAGAAAAAAAAAAGATTGGCACAGTTATTAGCTCAGGTGCCAATCTTTAGGAAAAAAAAAAAGAATAGGATTCTCTTTTTACAGTATCCTATCTTAAATATTATTTTCATCAGAACCATGAGATAATCTTCAATGGTGTCTCCACTAAGTTTATTACAAAAGAATAGTAATGATAGAGAACATTTGTAGAGTGTTACAGAATGTCACTCAACGACCTAAGTCTTTTGCATATGTTACCTCTACCACTTTCAAAAACACAAAATATGTTTATCCTTATGTTTTGGCTGAGAAAACTGAGAAAGTGATAGGCTGAAAACCTCAGGCACCACCACATAACTTTTAAGTGCCAGCACTAGAATTGAACCCTTAAAACTGGCTCTGGAGTATATATTCTTAATGGTTATGTTATAGTGCTTTACCCCTCAATGCTTTTCATACATTCATTTGCCCTTAAGAAACACTAAAAGCATATTTATGCTTATTGTTATCTCATTTGCTTTTTCTGGCTAAGGAAGGAAAATTTATGATCATTACATTTCAAAACATTTTTGTGGGTACATTTTTCTGGCCAGAATAAGGTTTTTAATTTTATTATTTTACTATCATGCCTCTTTATAAAAAAAAGGAAAAACTTTGTTATTTCCATGCATTTTTGTTATCTCCCAGGAGAAGGTAATCACAAACACAACATACATTCATACATAACTTTAAATGTTAAATAGCAAAAATAAATAATCACCTCTCCTTAAAATCTAATATATTTCTAGTATACTTTTCATGAATAGAGAGAGTTTCAAATTTTTGTCATCTTTATGGGCAATGTTAGATTTCTATGTTACTTAAACTAAAGCAAATGAAAATATAAATTTAATTTGTCAGTGAGATAAAAATTACCTATCAACAGAACATTTATGTTGATAATGTCTTTGATTAAATACAAGTTCAAATGAAAATGCCAACTTATTTTCTTTCTAAGAAGTTGTCTCTCAAAAAAATAAACAGTAGCAATCCGATAACTCAAATCATCTTGTATCCAAGAAAACTGAGTTGGAATATCAGGTGTTTGAAGACATGATAGGACTTGAAAAACCGCTGCTTGAATTATTTGTAATGTTATTGACATTGAACTCTACACATATGTGATAGAAAACACAGAAGCAGAGGAACTGCGAGGAAACGTCAGTTATGGAGAATCTGTGACATTTTACTGACCTATGTTTTCTTTTCTTGTAAATGTGATTTTAAACTCTCTAGTCAACTCTTTTTTGTTTTTTTTTAAAGCTCTGTCATGGCAAGTGATATATTTTATTAATTACTAAATAGTTTCATTTTTAAATGTAAATGTAACATCGATGTTGATTTTTTTTTATCATCTGCTTAGCTTTTTCCTTGTGCTGAACAATAACGAAACACTATTGTCTAATTTAGGCGATTTTCCAGATGTCTTTTTAAACATGCATTCAATGAGGGAGGACTCTATTATTCAGCATTTATTTTTCTCAATAGAAGTCACATCATCAGCACTTTCTATGAAATGTGTTTATGTCGTGAAAAGGATTTAAATAAGATAAGCTTCTAGTGGAAGGCTAAGTATCCTGTGGGTACACAGTAAATGGTATTTAAGGGAATGACTGGCAGCCAATTCCGTTTAATCCAATCCACTTTTATTGACAGTCTAAGCTATTATAGATGTTAAGGGTATGAAAAAAGGATGAGAAAGACTTCCTCTAATCTAAAGAACTTTAAGTTCTTTTGCCAGAGATAGACATTTTCATAACTATAAAAAAGGCTATTTATTTTTTTCTAAATCATTAAATATTAGTCAAAGTTTATTATGCACTAAGTAATATGTGAGGCTCTAGATAATATAAAAACCTGACCCTCTTGTTCTAAAAGTTCGAAGTGAATTTTCAACTATAGTAAGAAAAGACTCACTTTTCCAATAAACATCTGTTTTGTGCAAAGTGCAATCAGACATTTCCTTGAGAGCAAGGAATTTATAGTTGAATGATGAATGTAGGTACAAAAATGTATGTGTGTGTGTGTGTTTGGGAAGAGTTCACGGAGACAGTAATAGCTATCCTGTATGAGTGGGGCTTGGATGGAGAGAAAAGGTAAAAATAAGTTGACTTTTTAAGATGAGGGAAGAACACCAATTGCTAAGACTTGGTGCTTGAATGTAATGTTCACATAAAGAAGTGACAAAGCTTAGGATCCAAGGAAGGAGTGCACGGGGACTTGCATGCTCTAACAAAGTACTTGTTTATGTTCGTTTGGTTGGTTTTTATCTAGATGAATTGAAGCCTTGAATCATAGTAGGTACACTTTATAAATACTACCTTTCTGGTTGTGTAGAGAGTCCATAGGCTAAAAAGACAGGAAAGATTGTGTGGGCAAGTGTATTCAGCTGGGTCATGATAGATAAGACTGATTTCAATGACCAAGAAGAGGTCAAAAGACAAGGACAAACTTCCAATAGATGAATAATATAGACCAAAAAAGAATCAAATGTTAGCAAAGAAACCCTCTATAGCTTCGTTATTCTGTGTCTCTGGAAAGTAGAATGTGTACATTCACAGAAGCCTATGCCTCATGTAGCCATGGCATCCTTCAAGAGGCTTCTCTTTTGCCTCTGTGTCAGTACAAATACCTTGATGGTCATGATGTTGCTAGACTTGGCACCATACTTATATATAATAACTCTGATGTGTCCTAGGATTAATTAGATCTCTGCCTAGCTAAACATTAGGACTGCTTCTCTTCAATAGCAGGAGGGAGAGAGGGATGGGAGTGTAGGTGATAGGAGTGGAAGTTGTAACTATGGTAAACAATGTTCTATTTTTGGTCAGAAGGCTAGAATATTAAAAAAAAAAAGTACAGACGGAGAACGACAAATGCCATATGATCTCTCTTATATGTGGAATCTAAAACACAAACAAAATAAAAAACAAAAAACATAGTCATAGATACAGGGAACAAATTGTTGGTTGCAATGGGTGGGGGATGGGGAGTGGGACAAACGGGTAAAGGGGGTCAGTTGAAAAAAAAATGGAATGGAATATCATGTACCATGAGACTACCAACTTCAAAAGCTACTTGTACCACAAGTGTCCTAAAATTCTTAACAGCTGTCTTTTACCCTGGTTTTTTTTTTTAATATTTGGTGTTCCCTTTTGTTATTGAACATTTGACGTCTATAGACACCTATCTGATAACCTAGATAGTTTGTCAAGTTTGTGGTCTTTTCAAATAACTTATTCCAGCACCATTTATGATAACTGGGGCATCTGCTGGAAATTTGCTATGGCATATAACATGGTTCCATATCTGATCTTTTATCATTTTTACACAGCATTTCAGATGTGTTCCCACTATCCTGCTTGCTTAGATTTGGTTCCCTCATGAATATTGATGTCAGATTTGAATTGGTCTCTCTTCCTTCAACCTGCCTATTGTGGAAGCAGTTATCTCCCACAATTTTTTCCCATTCTGGTGGGTTTATTTAGTATAAACTCAGTCTTCTTTGCTTGAATACTGTAAATTCAGTTTTACATTCTGGTTTATATTAATCCCTTCTTTTAAATTTATAGCAGTTACAGTGAGGACCCACGGTGACTTCTTGCATAGATGTCAGTCCAATGACTAGTTTAAAAAATTATCTTTTAGAATCTAGAATAATTCTTTCACCAAACCTGTCTTACAGAGCAATTAAAATTGTACTTTCTTCAACGTATTTTCATCATATTTTCCTCTTAGGCCTGTTACTAATATTTTTTTCTTGGTACTATTATTCTGATTTATTATTTTTCTTGATATAATTAATTAAGTTTGTAAAAATGTAGAAAATAAATTTCAGTTAGTTTTAGCACCTTTAATTTTCTTTCTCTTTTTTATTAATTTCTCCCATCTTATCTTGTGTCTAATGCTTGGAGTCTAAATAGACCAGAAATAATTCTTCATATATCAAATATATCATTACTACATGGAGGACTTGTTTTTAGGGCTATTGTGAGCAATATTACGTTCCTCATTCAAGGGAATTTATCACTGCCATCTACAAAAGTCATTACTTCTAGCCATTAGCACCACCACACACTACTCTCCTGCTTCTTGGAATGAGTAGCATATTGGCTTACTCCAAAATTTAAAATATTCAAATTAGTATTCAAATATTTACCAACACGTTAGAGTCCATTGCCATGTAATGAAACTAAATGAAATCAACTTGCCTCTGAAGATTTTGTTTTCCTGAACAGTTGGAGTCAGCTGTTAAAAGTTTCAAAGGGGTTCAGAGGTACTATACAAAAAAGGATAAAACTTCAGTGATAAGGCTTAGTACACGATGTTTGATATCCTAGAAGAAGAAGAAAAATAAAAGACAGTTGGTCACGTGTCTTATGCATAAAATATACAAGCAGAGGGTATATAAATATATATAACAAAAATCACATATATTATAGTTAATCTAAGCATATGTAATGTATAGTTATAGGTGTTTAAGAGTGAACAACATTACAATATGCAGAAAAGCATATTCTGTAGGTTCTGATTTTAATGTGGAACTTTTTGTAAATACAGAGACAAGTAATAATGATTGACATTTTTGGGTTTAATATTGATGTAGTAAAATAATTTTTTGGAGCAGGTTAAACTTCTTTTTACACCCCAGCTTTGCCACCTACTGAGGGATCATAACAAACCTATTTAACCATATTAACTCCTACATCCTAATACATAAAACATGAAATTGTTCTTGAAAATCTGAAAACACATGTAAAAATATGTGAAATCCAGGCACCATGAAAGTCTCGCAGAAATATGAGCTTCCTTTCTCTACACCTGCCCCTAACCTCATCCCGCTATTTTTACTCAGATCATGTATTTCTAGATTGGGCTTTTTTTTTTTTTTTTTGAGGAAGATTAGCCCTGAGCTAACATCTGCTGCTAATCCTCCTCTTTTTGTTGAGGAAGCCTGGCCCTGAGCCAACATCTGTGTCCATCTTCCTCTACTTTATATGTGGAACGTCTGCCACAGCATGGCTTTCCAAGCAATGCACCCGGGATCCGAACTAGCGAACCCCGGGCCACCAAAGCAGAATTTGTGAACTTAACTGCTGTGTCACCGGGCCGGCCCCTAGACTGGGCATTTTAAGGCCAAGATCTCTAACTTACTGGCCTTTGCATTCCCAGAATAGCAACAAGACTTGCTCACAGTGAATGAAAAATGCTACTGTGGGTTGAAGGAAAAAAAAAAAAAATTGATAGGTGAAAGAAGCAAAGAATAAACAAAGAAAGGAAGGAGGGAGGGTAGGGAGGAAGGCAATCAGGGTAGGAGGGAGAGAGGGAAGGAGCCAAGAAGAAAGAAGTTGCCACAGCGAGAGTCCAGCTTTACATTTTAGTAAAAGCAGAAATGGATATACTCTCATCCTTTAACAATAGAATGCGCTTATGCTTGTAAATGAAAATCAAAAGTAAACTGATGCTTTCTTCTGTGTATTAACTTCTCTCAGGAAAATAAAATTTCTTATTTTTCATGCATTTATAAATAGCTCTTAGGATATATTACGTTAGTGGAACCACCAGCCTAAGACGTAAATGTCTTTGAGTTCTGGACTTGTTAATTAATGAATATTTGTGTCAATCTGATCAGATTCCTGAATTTATTTGAGCTTAAGTTTGCTCATGGAGTGTGACTAGACTGAGCCTTTGTTGATTTAGTACTGTAACAACACAAAACACATTTATCATCACTTTTAATTCTTACTCTGAACATTATGTGCTATTATCTCCACTGACAGATAAAGGACTGCGATTACCTCTTCATCCAACATCCTGCAGTGAGTAGGTTAGAAATTTGGGATCTTAATCTAATTCTGTCTAGCTTTGGGATTCTCCACAAGTTACAGCCTGTCCTGGCTTTGCCCATCCTTGAACGCAGAGTCTGACTTCAAAGACACTGCTATTTTGATTATAACTTGTGTAATAATTAATAATGAGAGATGTTTAACTTTGGATCATTTTGGAATATTAAATGTGAGTATGACTTAAGTAAACATTTGTTCAGTTAAGCTACATCAAAAATGCTAAGGAATGCACTTGTCCCGGAATAAAATGAATTAAATAAATAATAGTGATGGTATTGTCACATCATAAGTGGAAAGATTAAAGAGGAAAAATAGTTCTAAAGTTTGGTTATAAAACAGTGTATAAAAGAGTGTGTCTCATGAAAAAATTTCAAAATGTATCCAGTTCTAAAGAAGATAAAAGCAGAAAGATTATCATATTGAAAAACTTTGAAACTACGGAAGCACATCTTAGCAAGTGCCAAGAAAACATCCTTAGAGAGTATAAAAAAAAAAATTTAAGTGCTACAGCAATTATTATAGAAAGACAGTTAAATTAAATATCAATATAGCGGAATAAGACATTCTGATTATTCTGGTAAAAAATGGAAATTTCAATGAATTCAAAGACAAAATGCCTGAAATATAATGGTACAGATGACTCTACGTTCTTTGGGTGAGTATCTTTCTATTCTCAAAGAAACATGCATTTGCAATTCAACATGCAGATTTAAAGGACAGTTTTGAAAGTTCTAAATTCATAAACCAAAAGTAATCCATTCTAGATAAGAAGGGCTGCAACAAATACAGTTAGACTAGGCAAATGCTCAAGCAGAAGAACTCCTGTTTTCAGGTCATTTTATATTTCAAATACGGAGTTTTGATTCTTCCCACAACATTTAACTGAACAATAAAATTAAACGAGTTCTGAGAGGGCTCAAATGAAGTTTCTGTCCAGCACAGTGGTTTCCTTCACAAGGAAAGAGAAAAGGAAGGGAGCTCTCCTTAGGAAACAGTGTGGGCTAAAGAAAAATAGATAAAATTTAAGCAGCTTCAGAGCGTCTGGCTCCTCAATATGTCACAGTGGGTGAGAGTTCCGTCTTACAAGTTGCTTTCTGTCTACTTGACTGAAACATGTCAAAAGAACAACAAAGAGTATCTCTTAATCCCTTCCACAATTTAGTAGATGAAGCTGTCCATGCTGACGGGAGTAGAATAAAGCTTGAACCTTAGAAATGACTAGTAGGTTATCTCTCATGGGATGGTCTGAAAGAAAGTCTGAAAAAAGCCCCAGGTTTTGGAGTGGTTCTATATTGTAAGAGTTGTATCTCTGAACTGTTCATAGCATGCACGTTGAAATACTAGGATACAATACGATAAAACCAAATTCAAGAAGCTGGTTGGGAAGCTGGCTATGCATAACTTTGGGATAAAACTTTGCTTATCTTAACTTATTCTGGAATGAAACCATCATTATGATTATGCTTAACTAAAGAAGACAATGTAACAGTTTCATTTGACCCACTATCTGTCCTGTTGGATGATGATTAATATAGGAAAAAGAGAGAATATGGCATGTTAATTACTCCCCTATCAATTAAATTTGAATTGAAATAATAATGAAATTAAACTTGTTCTGAGATAACTGGGATGAAGTTCCCATTCAACACATAGTTTTCCTTGTAAAAGGCACCCAGAGGAAAGTACTCCCTGTAAAGTGACTGCAAAGTACACTGATGGAAGGAGGTAGGTTTGCATGACAGCTGTGTCACCTAATCACTTTGTGATGGTGGCCCAGTTACATGACCTCTCAGAGTTTCTGTTTTTTTCTGTGTAACATATTAGTAATGACATATGATTTGCAGTGTTGTTGAGAGGATAGTACATAATGTATATAATCTACTTAGCACAATGATAGATAAATGGTATGTGGCTAATAAATGGAAAATGCATGATTAAGCAAATTTTATTATGAGGCTATAGTTCATTCGGTTCCTTCATTCTTTGAGCAGCTATTATATCTTAGCGTTAACTGGCCTTAGAGGCAAGATCCCTGTTCTCAAGGGTAGGTATCAATTATAAGATAGGGATAATAATTGGTATGATAGATTTAAGGAAAAAGTGGGTGTGATTCTATTCGTTTACACTTTCTACTTTGAAATAGCGTATTCCTTTAGTTCTATTCTTAATAAATTCAATTAATATTGCATTCTAACCATAACATTGATTATAAATTTTACATTCAAGCGAGCAGATATTTAGGATAATTATATTTAAACAGTTATCATCCTCTTGTGAAATGTGACTATAAGTAATGATTATAGTAATCAACAGAAATAAACTATCCGTGGAGAGGAAGCACAGTGTATAAGAGCAAGGCTGTTGGACGTACACATCCTAGGTTTGAATCCGCCTTTGTTACTAACTATCTGTGTGATGCTGGGAAAATTATTTAACCTTTCTGTGTCTCATTTCCCTTATATTTAGTGTATTTATCACAGTGTTGTTGTGCTCATTAAATGAATCAGTGTTTGTACAGCACTTAATGTCTGGCACAGAGTAAGTGCTGCATTTCTGTTTGTTAGGCAAATCTACTTGAAAGAAAATTGTGATTTGTCACTCTTTTGAAATTCTAAAAAGAACAAAATAACAAACTTTGGTTGGGGTATATTGGAAATGAAAGGAATATTTTTTTACTACTCTTGATGAGTTTGTTCTTAAATGGGAAAGGAGACGTATGGGAAATCTCGGAACTAAACGCAATCCAGATAGGATTTGATTTGAAGAATCAGATACCCAGTACAGCTATAAATAAATACATTTGATTGCAGTATTACATGTACTGTGTTTTACAAAGCTAAACAGTACCATAAAGCTTATAATAAAAAAATACAATACATTTCCTAACCTTACCTTTTACTAATTACTATTCCTAAGGGAAAAAACACTTCATTCTTCTTAATAAGTTATCTTAATATTGAAATCAAATCTACTTCAATATCTTAATTTTTCAGTTGCAGACATGATCCATTTGCTTCCTGCTGTGGAAGTTGTGTATATGGCATTCTTTTACCATCATTCCAATTTTGCAACGTGCACAATTCATTAGAAAAGTACATTTAGAGTCTACCTTACATTAGTTCATACAGACTTGTTATAGTTTAAGGATATTCTTTTGGAGATAATAAAAAAAACCACACAATAAAATTGCTTCTAACTTAGATGCAAAGATGTAGAAGATATTGTTCACACTAAAAACTATCTGTTATAGCATCTTACCTGATTACACGGATATTTCCTTTTAGAAATAAATAGCAGAAAACTGTCTTCCTATAAGATGCAATGAATTATTTATACCCTTACATTTCCCTTTTATTACAAGTTTATAAGAATCTTACAGAAAAATGTAACACTCAATCATGCACATACATACACACTTCTATATAGTGAGTTTCCTCAAATATTTTTTGAAAAATGAAGGGCTATAAATAAATGGAAGAACAAATGACAAATAATAGATGTACATATAAATATGCAATCTAAATTTTCATACATTTTTTCTGCCATGTGTTATGATTACTTTATATTATGCCTTACTTCTTCTCTAATAAAGTTTGAGCTATTTTGGTACAACAATTATGCCTTAATCATTGTTCTTACCATGGTGACTTCATTACTTAAAGTTGATTTTCAATAAATATATATCGATATGGCATACATAATTTTTATTTTCCTAGAGTTCTCCAAAATCTGAAACTTTGTATATTCAGTTATTCTGAATATAAATCTTTTGCAATCATCTTTCTGTAGGAAATGTCCAAACGTCAGCATCATTCTCAACAGTTGCAACCTTATTGTGACAGAAAATACAGAGCTACAGTATTAAAAGGCTAAATAATTCAAGAATAGTCTAAGTCCATTCACTGCAAATTTACGCTTTATATGCACAGGAGTGATGAGTTATTTAAGTAAGTCTTTGAATTTTGAGAAAGCACTGCCTTGGATATGAACTCCAGTTCTAAAGATGCCAGACTTGTGTCCATCATCAGCAGAAGCCCAGTACATCTAAGTCTTTGCATGGTTATGACTGAAAGGGAATTGCCTTCAAGACATTTTGCTGCAATTCAGTAGTTACCAAAAGATTCCACTGCCCAGCAGGAAATGATGGCCTTCAGAGTTATAACCTCCTTCAAATGACTGTAACAAGAGTTCTAAAAGATTTTTCTCGCTGTGTTACTATGCACTGTGTCTCATTAGGCTACCTACAGCGCGGTAGTTACAGAAAGACTTGACAGATCTAAAATGTCACTACAATCACTTTTACCAAGTGCTGTCACCCATGCTTAGTCTGCTTTTAGTTTTGTGGAAGGAAATGTAGAAAGGCCATAAAGGTCCTTCTTAATGGGAACAAGCAATTTGGTCTCAGCTCTAAAATAAGGACTTTTGTTAAACTCTGTGAGCATCTTGACAGAAATTCACCCTGGTGAACACTGTATTTATTAAGATAAAGGTCACCCTGTGTCCAGGCATCCACCTGCTTGATGGTACACATGAAATGGATCTATTTATCTGGTTCTTTCTATGTATATGTATGTGTATATAAAAGTATAAGTATGGGTGCAGTCACTTAGCAACATGTGTTTTTATAATTTAATTAATCTCTTGTGTGATTTATTTGGATTTGAGATGCCAAAAAAGCAGCATCTATTTTTCTTGCTTGAGTTAAAAATGAATTGAAAGATAGGCAAGTCTGTCAGACAGGTGAAAGCCAGCAGATTAATGCTGAAATATGTGCCATGCATGTGTGGACAAGTCAGCACCCTAATACTAAACCCCAGAATCAAATTACGAGAAACTGCTCTTATTTCACTTAAACAGGAAGAAGATAGGTTAAAGATCTAGGAGAAAAGAAGAACCTAATATGCTGCTTAAACTCACTAAGATCTTCACCTTCAGCTAGATTTCCATAAATTCTTCTTGTGATTAAGGATTGGACCAGCCAAGTGGATTAGCAGGGAAGACTACGTAAGAGTTTAGAACTAGACTCTTAATAGTCATTTACTCTTCATAATGTTTATTTCCCTGAAATGTCATTGGGCAAACTTGTCTTAAGAGTTAAGAGGAGTGGCTATGTAAAGGACAGGTGGTTAGCACCTCCTCTCTTTATATCAGAACATCACTTAGGTAAGATTATATTTTACTTATTTGTGATATAACCGCCTTCTACTTTGATGTGAGCAATGCGGATCAGGGACTCCAACCTTCTAATATCTTGCCTACACTGTGTGTACGGCACACGCAGGTGAGATAACAGGATGAGTAAATGTCTGAACGAAAAAATAAACTTATGGAGTTTAAATATTGTGTGCATTATTCTGAATGCCACCACTTTTCTGAAGAAATTTTCTAGATGTAGAGTCAAAATTGATTATTTCCCTCTTCATGTTACCATAGTTTTTCATATGCCAAGAAAGTATAGTTTAGTGATCAAGTGTTTTGACTCCGTAGATAAGTTCCATATCTTGGTTCTATAGAAGATTGTCTGTATAAATTTGGCAATTTACACAACTTTTCTTTGCCTTATTTTTTATCAATTGTAATTTGGAGATAACACTAGTTCTCGGCAATACTTCATACCTCATGGTATTCAATAAAAATTAAATGAGCTAATGTATGTATATATAAACAATCTAAAAAGTGTCTGTCACATAATAAACAATTTGTAAGTGTTGGTTAGAATGATTATTATATTTCTGTAGCATTATACATCTGTTTCCAATAACTGGAATGTCAGTTTCTTATAAATATCCTTGCAATGTTATTTAAGCTTCTATTCTTAGCAGTTAACAGCTAGCAAATAAGAAAACAAAAGATGCAAGGAAGTGAGTCTTAAGTCACATGTCTTTGAATTTCTTCTTTTGTCTCCTTTCCGTGTTGATATTACACTTTTCTGAAACCCATTTGCAAAAATTGTCTATGAAACATAGTACAGGCTAAGCTGACCTTGTTTGTTTCATGTATCTTATCTTTATATCTTGACTAAATATATCCTTTTCAAATTTCCTAAGCCACGCCAGTGAAACCCTAGCTGCATAGGGTTTCTTCTAATTCTTGTCTCTACAGAATTTAATACTATTAACTACTTGACCTATGATGCTTCATCAGATTGGAGTACTTCTCCAGGCATCAAAGGACCCCTCCTGTGGTAAGCATGTGATGTTGATCTGGGGAGGGAAACACCTAATGATCTTGACCTTTCAAACCAAGTCCAGCTCTCTTTCCCCCTGCCTACATTTTCCCAGGAAGACTCTGATAGCCCTTATCCTATATTCCCATGTTCATTGTTCATAGGCTTTTGCAAAATTCTGGAAACATCTTAGATGCTTAATGAGTATTTGTTAAATAAATGAACAAATAATGAGATGAGAACAAAAATCTGCATGATTTAAACAGTGATTCCTTAAGTTATCCATGAACATTGGTGTTTGCATCTATAAGTATTTGCTAATACTAAGCGTAACAGGAGAGGAAGGCTCTCCGACAGATCGGCTATTCAGTGGGTTCTGAGCAAGAGATCTCCAAAGGGGTCTGGAGGGGTGGAGCAGCAAGACCGTTATTATGTTTCACGCATGGGAGAATACTTCTGGTTTCCTAAAGATGGAAAGCAGGTATTATAATTTCTTCTTTACAAATAAATGTTACTTGTATGGCTAAGAAATTTTTTCTATTTTATAATAGAAACAGTGAATATTTATTGGACTTTGAAAGATAAATCTGATTGTGCTGTTTTTTTATCAGCATATATTGTACATGGATAATTCCCAAGTACGTGAACACTTCAAAATGAGGAAAACCTTTAATTAAGAAAATTAGCAAAGCAGTGATAAAGTTACTTTAGGGTAAAAGTATTATGGGTTAAAAAAAAAAGTGGTAAAACCTCAAACTCATCATATCAGTTTAGGGCTCTAGGAATAAAAATTAAAAAAAAAATCTTTTGTGATTATTTATGTTGAAAAATGAAGACTTCTCAGTAAGTTCAAATGAATTCATGGTTACAAGTATATTTTCTCCTAAGAAAACAGAGACAATATTTTGGAATCTGGAGAAATTTGTTCTATAAAATGATGCAAAAATTATGAGTAGACAAAAAGTGGTAGATAATGTTGTTCTTTTTCAGAATGATTTTATCAAACGCAAAATGAAAAAGATCTAAAATTACAAACCAGATGAGTAAATATCGTAGGTCAGAAGAAAGATCTTTGAGGTATTTAGCCTGCCTATAAAAGATTAATAAAATTACATTCCTCTAGTAAGCAGACACAATGCTTCTCTTTACATAGATAAAAGATTTTTTGAAAAGATAAACTGAAGAAAATATAAAGTATCTCTCCAAATACAGACTCTGAAAATATAGCCTTTCCTGTTACTTTTTTTATGTCATTATATTGTCAGTTCAACTGATGATCAAGAAAATAAATTCTTTTCGACTACAAAATGAAATTAAATAATTTAATAATCATAATGGAGGAGTTTGACAGAGATCTATATAATGTGTTCAAAAGATCTCAGACTAAAACCAGTTGTATAATAAAAATACATATTTTTATATGCGATTGAAGTTTATTATAATATAGAACCAAACTGTAGTAGGTTCTGTTTTTTTACCTTGATAAAAATATGAGTTACATTTTACCTTTGGTGAAGGATATTGAATAGGATTTGAGGCCTATGGTAGTTAAGAGCTAATGCAGTCATTTCATTAATCAAAATCAGAAGCTTTTTAGCCAGGATATACACTAAAAAAACAGTTCAAAAAATGTACAAAAAGTCAGGCTTTGAGACATAAAATGAAATGACTTTGGATTTATTTTTATTTTACTACAAAATACCTCAAGTTATCTAACTTTCATCGTTTCTCCTATAGATTTTGATGCACAAATTAACAACTTTGACTCCAAATATACATAGACTGTACAGGGAGAGTGTATAATCCTCTCTCTAAGGAAACAAGAGGGAATTCCATTCAAAATTTGGTTGAGATAGCAAGATTGATAACACGACACAGACACTGAAAGGATATGAAAAGAGTTATCACTTACGTAATTGAAGCTTTTGCGGGGTAGAGCAAGGCAGTCCCCCAAAGCAGGTCTGAAAAGGCTTGAGAAAGGAGATGGCTTGTAAGCTTGTGATTTTTATGGAGGTTGGGACTGGGGTGACACACGCAGGAGGTCACATAGTTTTAATCTCTCCCTGGTGCCAAAGGAAGCACCCAGGCTTTCCCAACAGCTTTCCCAGATGTGGGGTACAAGGGGAAGAGGTAGAAATGAGGTTTAAAATCCGTCAGCTGTCAAATATCAAAAAATAGGGCCAGACTCTTTGTAACAAGGGACATATAATTCCCTTCACAAAGTTTCATAGCTGCAGTGGAAATGTTTTCAAAACATTGGAAATTGCTTCATTAACTTTTTGGAAGAGTTATTATAAAGATTATGCCCACAACACCCTCATAAACCCCTTTCTTCCTTTTTATTCCTCCCTCTCTTCTGCTTTGTCTCCCTCCCTCTCTGTCTTCCTTTCTCCTTTCTTTTCTTCTGTTTTTCCGTTTTCCTCTAATTGATAGTCTACTATTTCTTTTAGGTTTTCATGAAGCGTATAGTCTAGTAGTGGAAAAATAGACTTTAAAAATTAGACGAGTAACTATTTACAATTGCCGTAAATGCTATGAAGAATTTTAAGTGCTAGGGAAACATATAATATGGATGTGAGAAGATGGTCCCTGACTACATACCTAAAACTTGAGACATGTGGGTTAGTTGTATTAGTTAAGTGAACGGCAAAATGACTATGGTTGGTGGGAGCAGGGTCCTAATTTTTTAGTGACAATTTAACTATCATTTAGTTTTACCTAAATCATCACCTACATTACTGGTTTCTTATAACTGTTACTATAATCCTCAAATATAATATTACTTGACTGACTATTTTTCCTTATTTAAGAACGTGATAAGGGAATACATTATTACTGTGATCAAAACTGAAATGGAAGTAAAAGACAAAGAGAGAAAGAAACAGAAATAGAAACAATAAAAGTAAGGAAAACTTTGTGTTTATTTTACACCGTTGTATATTCTGTTTCTAGCGTAATACTTATAGATTATAGATGGTCAATAAGTATTCGTTAAATAAAGGATTGAATGAATTAATGTTAGGGAATTAAAAGAATCAATTAAATAAAGAGATATCTTATTTTATATAAAATTATGGATTTTATGGAAGTTGTTTTTTATAAATAGATGTACATATATGAAACCCTGAATATGCACATTAAGAGAATTTCCACGGAGATGCAACACACTTTTCAAAACACCAACAGATGAATTATGTTGATTCTGTTGAGAAAGTTTCAAAGTTAACATCTTTATTTTCTCTTTCTGCTTTTAAAATAGTGTCTTTGTCTTGTAAACGGTTTTATTATACAGTCATGTGTTGCTTAACAAGGATATGTTCTGTGAAATGCGTTGTAAAGTGACTACATCATTGTGTGAACCTCATAAAGTGTACTTACACAAACAGATGGAATAGCCTACTACACACCTAGGCTGTAGGGCGCTAATCTTATGCCGCCACCATTGCATGTCTGGGTCCATTGTTGACCGAAGCATCGTTATGCAGTGCATGACTATAATTTGCCTAAAGAAGTTTTATTTGTATTTATCTACTTCAATTTCTCAGAGCTTGTTGATTCTGTAGTTTTCCTTTGTTTTCCATCACTTTTGATAATTTGTAGCTATTATATCTTCCAATATTAGGTCTTAATCATTCTCTACTTCTTTAATTCTAATTATAGATATCTTAAAAGTCTTTTTCAATTTTTTCAATTTTTTTCTCCATGACACATTCAGATATTTTCTATTGACCTATATTCCAGTTCATAAATACAGTATTTTGCTGTGTTTAATATGCTATTAAAACCATTTACTGAGTTCTCAATTTCATTTTTTTATGATGTAAAATATTCATTTGGTTTTTATTTTAAATATTTATCTATATAAAGTTTTTGCCTGCTAACTCCAATATCTGGATAACCTGTGCACTTTTATGTTGTGTGTGTTTCCTCTTGATTCTCTATCCTATGTTCCTGTCTCTTGGAGTGCCTAAACATTTCTGTTTAAACATAAGACATTGCACGTTAAAAATTGTGGAAGCTTCATACAACATTTGCTTCCTCTAGAAAGGGTTAGTTCCCTCTTCTTCCAGGTAGATAGGGTGGAGAGCAATCGCCATATCTTAATCATGGACTAATATGAATTGAGTTAAGGGTCTAATATTGTTAAGTCTCTGCCTTCTTCTGGCTTGCCTCCCCTCTAAGACCCAGATATCCAGAAGTTTCAGCTGAAGGCCAGATATGTTCAATGGGATCACTCTCCCTGACAGTTTCTGAACTATAAGTCTTGTTTCCTCAGCCTGGGGAGACAGTCACAAACTCTACTCAATTCCTCAGAAACTTCTTGCTTAGACTCTAGCCTCAAACTCAGTAAAGAAGTAGATTTGGCAAAATCCTGAGGTGAAAAAAGCAAAGCTGAGTGTCAGCCTCAGTTTTCATCTCTTTTCTTTAGGACCTTGGCCATTCGCATTTCCAAAGTTTTCTGTTCAGCACTTGCAAGCTTCCAACAGTTCAGGTGATTGTTCTATGCCTTGAAGCAGCCCTCTGTGGAGAAAGCCTGAATTCAGCCTCTTGACCTGGACGCAGAATTGGCAAATGCCCCCAATGGTAATGCAGTGTGTCTCCTTTCTCTCCACATAGCTATATTTCTCCCCTCACCGGAATATCAGAATATTTTCCTTTCAAAGACTTATTGGCTCAAAACCTCTCTGATGCCTTTAAAGACTTATTTGTTTGTTGGATTTATATTTTATGCAGATTTTGCTATTGTTGCTACTTTTGTTATTCTGGATGTGAGTGTTCTGTTCTAAGTTACTTCATCTTACCGACTCACTGTGGTCATCTGATTTATGAAAAGGTGCTTCTGCTCTGCTATATTCTATAAATGGTGCTTGCTCAATTGGATAGCTATTCAGGAAGAAAAATACTGACCCCAATCTGCTAACATTCCTTCAAATTAATTCCGGGTGGGTTTTCAATATAAATGTGAAAGGTTAAAAGAGTAAAACTGTTTGGATAAAAGTAAGTACATATCTTTATAAATTTAGCATGGGAAAAGATTTCTTTAAGAAGACACAAAATGTATATATATATGTTTCTCTGACAGAACTTTGAGTGATATTCTCTGATACACTGTCAAAGGATTCATATCCAGAATATACAAATAACTCCTACAAATCAATTGAGTAAACAACAGATAATACAGTAAAACAAGGCAAATTGAACTTGAACATTTCATAAAACAGGATATCTAAATAGAAACTAATCATATGAAAGGACCCTTAACCTTATTAACTTTATTAATTCTCAGGGAAAGGTAAGTTGAAAACACAAATAGTTATCCTACACAGCCACCAGAATGGCTAAAAAGAAAAAGACAGATAATACTAAATATTAACGAAGATTTAAAGTAAATGGAACTCTCACACCCTGCTTGTAGGAGTATAAATTAGTACAGTCAGTTTGGAAAATGTTTTCTAGTATTTGCTAAAGCTGAAAATACAAATAACCTATAACTCATAAATTTCACTCCTGGTATATATGGAACTGAAATACATGCACATGTTGACCAAAAGACATGAAAAAATGTTCTTTGAAGCACAATCTACCATAGTCAAAAATAGACCAAAATATCCATTAACAATAGAATAAGTAAGTAAATTATTGACATATTCATAAGATGGAGTAAATGAAAATAAACAAACTATATAGAACTACATAACTACCTAGAGCGACATGGGAGAGCCTCGCATACAATGGGAGGACAATTCAGGCATAAAAGATTATATGCTGGATGATTTTATTCATTCAAAGTTTGAAAACAAGAAAATTAATTTATGGCGTTGAAAGTAAGGCTAACGGTATACTTAGTTGGGGCAGTGACTGTAAGGGGACAAAACGGACCCAAGAATGCTGGTTATTTTCCATTTCATAATCTGAATGACAGTTACAAAGGGGTGTAAACAGCTTTATCTAACTGTACTTTTATGATCTCTCTATATTTCTGTATATATATTTATTTAAACTCTAATAAAAATACGGAATTACTTTTAAAAATGTTAATTTCTAGTAGAGTCAGAAAAATCGATGAAAAATATTAATATTTATTTACTCTTTTGCCCAGTTCTGTTTTGAGACTATAGATAGAGCAATTATGTGTATATCTATATTTGAACATTTGTATTTAGCTCGTTGGGCTGTAGAAATAGCTTTAAATAAAGTCTATCTTTGAATTTAAGGGGAAAATCTCTTGTAATAGATATTATGAATGTTTACTGATTCTGAAATTACACTTAGTCTTGAAGATCCCCGCCAGATTAGAGGTTTATGGAGGTCAAGTAATCAATGGAATTTTGGCTCAGCTTTATTCTACCAATGAGGCCAGTGGGTTCCTGACCAAATCCCTACTCTGACACCATCCCCAGTATCAGAATGCTTAATTGAAGTGGACATGCTCAGTAATCACCAAGATTTCTGTGGGAAGCTGTGGAGTGAGTATTAACATGCTAGAAAAGACCAAGAGAAAGCTACTAAAATAGCCTGTACATATCAAATAGTAAACTAATAACAATATCATATTCTTGGATGGATTGTAGAAATTAGCACATCTATCAAAGAATGGAGAAATGCAGAGGTGGAGATTCCTACCCTACTTCAATTAAATTTGCATATTTGGCCAGTGCGGAATGATAGTGGATTATCATAAATTTAACCAGGTTGTAACTTCGATGGCACCTGCTCTTTCATTTTTTATTTTATTGCTAGAGCAAATCAACACCACCTATGGCACCTCTGGCACATTGTATCAGGTATTGACCTAGGAAATGCTTTTTTAATCCATACATATTTCGTAAGGATCATCAGAAAAAGTTTGCTTTTAGTTGGCAGGACCAGCAATGCACCTTCACTGTCCTACCTTAAAGGTTATGTCAACTCTCCAGCTCTGTGTCACAGTCAAGCTCATTGGAACCTTGATTGATTTTCCATTCCATACAATATCATGCTGATCTATTGCTCAGATAATATAAAGTTGATTGGATCTGTTGAGCAGGAAGTAGCAACTATTTTAGAAAAAATAATAAAGCATATGTGAGAGAGGAAATGGGAAACAAACCCTACAAAAATACAAGGGATTACTACCTTGTTGAAATCTCTAGTGGTATAGTGGTATGGAACACTTTTAGGTATCTCGTATAAAATAAGAGACCAGTTACTACGTATGATCCCTCCTACCACTAAGAAATAACCATAATATTTATTGGACTTCTTTGGATTTTGGAGAAAATATATATCTCTTTTAGCCATACTACTCTGAACTACTCACAAAATGACCAAAAATGTTGCCAGTTTTAAGGGATACTAACAACAAGAAAAAGCCCTTTCAAAAGGTCCAGGCTGTCATGTATTATGCTCTGTGTCTTGGGTAATATGACTCAGCAAGTCCAATAGTTCTTAAAGTGCCAATGGCAGATAGACAAGCTGCATGGAATGTTTGGCAGGCCCCTATTGGCTAATCAAAGTCCAGACTCTGAGAATTTTGGAGCAAGCGAGGACATCCTCTGCATATGACAAATCTCATTTTGAGAAACAGCTTTTTTTTTTCTGCTAGACATTAGTAGAGACTCAATGCTTGAAAATAGGCTACTGAATTTCCATGCATACTAAACTGGACATCACAAATGGGTCTTTGACTGACCAAGCCATAAAGTTGGGCACATTGATTAAGAACTATGGGCAGAGGCGGACAAATTCCCAGGCAATTATTGCTTGGAGTGTACATAGGCAAAGCTGGTTCTAAAAGCTTGAGGGAAGTCCTCCAATATAGAAGTGCTGATCAGTGATAGTGAATGCATATTGGAAGTCATTGGACACTAAAATAGTAAAAGGATCTCTGAGTGGATATAGGCAGGTAACTAGCATTTCTGATGCAATGATATAAGGCTGCTCTGTCAATATAGGTAGCCACTAATTGTGTGCAGCTATTGAACACTTGAAATGTGATTAATCTGAATGGAGATATGCTGTAAAATACAAACCAGATTTGGGACAAGAGGAATATATAATACAAAATATCTCAATAATCATTTTACTATATAGTATATGTTGAAATAATATTTTGGATATGTGGTGTTAAACAAAATATATCATTAAAATAATTTCACCTGTTTATTTGTACTTTTTAATGTGGCTACTTAGAAAATTTAAAATTACACATGTGCCTTGCTTTATATTTCTGTTGAGTAACACTGACCGAAAATGACCTGCTTCCTTGGTACTAGAGGTGGATGGATGTACCTCTAGTCGTACTTCCCCACCATGTGGAGAAAAGCCAACTTCAGTAAAATGAACAAGCCAACCAATGCAGAGAAAATTCAGTTGTAAGAAACAGAGAGGGAGAGAAAACTATTGATATTTAAATATGTAAAGTTAAGTGCTTTTGAAGCCAAGTTTTTACTCCTCATCCATCAAACTTTGTTGACATATTCATATTTAATACAATTCCAAAGTAATGTGTTTCTATCACAAAATAATCTATTTTTTCCTTTATCTATTGAGTTTTATTTCTTTTTTACCTGATTAAAACAATAAACTTGGTTTGATAGCTCTGAATGGAAAGGCATGAACTATTATTCTCTAACTCTTCAACTCTGAAAAAAATTATAATCTAAAATGATAAACAGACACCTTTTCTTTCTCTTATTGTTTTCAAGTAGTAGGTGTTTTCACATCAGAATATTTCTTTCCTTTTTATTGCAAAGTATTTGTATACTTATACTGCTTTTTATTTGAAACAATAGCAAATCTTCTGAGGTAAGAATGACACTTTGAACTATTTCTCATGAGCATATGTAACTATACGCATGGTAAAAAGGCACTAACGTTTTATATGTAATTTGATAGTGCTGATTATATCAAGATTCAAAAATTGAGACTGTGAATTTAAGATTTGTATTTTGCACTTTCAGTGTATCCCTAGTCTAAAAAGCAATATGTCAAGAATTATTTGAGGAGAAGGGGGCGGAGCAAAATGGCAGGGTGAGCTGACCCGGGATTCTCTCCCCTCCAAAATACAACAAAAGATTGGAAGAACTGAATTTCAGAGAATAAACATAATGCCATCTCATTCAGAGACCTACAATACCAAGAAGGCGGAGATCATAAACCTTGCTTTACACCTTCGGAGGCACTGGAATGGTAGGAGAGAACATCGCTCCCTCCCCTAGAGTCTGCGATCACTGCGGCGCCGGTCAGGAAGGAGCGGGGGAAGGGCCGTACGACCGGGGGCTCATCCAGGACTCCTGCCGCTGATTCAGTGGAGACCCGCTGAAGGAGGGAAAGCTTCCATCCGTCGGGGACCCCATAAATCAAGGGCCTTGGGAGACCGGAGAACAGAACTGATCTGAACCCAGACTGGCACTTGTGAGTAACAGCCCCTCCCCGCCAGCAAAGCCAGTGGGTGCAGCCATCTTGCCCCGAAGGCGCAGAGCTCATAACATGCTGCTCTCGACCCCCATCTAGTGGAGACAGGCTGTAACTGCAACTGAATTCTACCACCATGAGAAAAAACCGCTCCTCTACCATCCAGCAATTTATAAAAGCCCCAGAACAGAAGGAAAACAATAAAAACACAGACTTAAGTCCTGAGGACTTGGAATGAGGTAAACTAAGTGATAATGAATTCAGAGCAACTATAATCAAAAAACTCAATGAGGTAGAGAGAAAGACAGAGAAACAAGCCGAGTTCTGGAGTTACTTCACAAAAGAGATTGAAATCATAAAGAAGAATCAAACAGAATTACTTGAGAGGAAAAACACAATGGACCAGATAAAACAGAATACGGATTCCCTGAATGCCCGTGTAGACAACATAGAGGAGAAAATTAGCATAATCGAGGCCAGACAGGCTGAATGGCGCCAGATAGAGGAAGAAAGAGAACTAAGAATTAAAAAAAATAAGGAAAATCTCCGAGAGATAATGGATTCAATGAGGAGTAAGAACATAAGGATCATAGGAATTCCTGAGAATATGGAAAAGGAAAATGGAGCAGAAAGTGTGCTTAAGGAAATTATTGAAGAGAACTTCCCAAATCTAGGGATAAACGGAGAAATGTGTGTAGAGGAGGGTTTTAGATCTCCTAGATTTGTCAATGTAAAAAGACCTACTGCAAGGCACATAGAAATAAAGTTGGCAAATAGCAATGATAAGGAGAGAATACTCAGGGAAGTAAGGGGAAAAAAGAGAATAACCTATAAAGGAGCCCCTATTAGACTGTCAGCGGATTTCTCTACAGAAACCCTACAAGCTAGGAGAGAATGGAGTGATATATTCAAAGCTTTAAAGGATAAAAACCTTCAGCCAAGAATACTCTATCCAGCAAGAATTTCCTTCAGATATGAGGGAGAAATTAAATCTTTTCCAGACAAACAAAAGTTAAGGGAATTTGTAATCAAAAGCCCTCCATTACAAGAAATCCTCAAGAAGGCTCTCATACTTGAAAAAAGAAAAAAGGGAGAAAGGGGACACAATCCACAGACTAGGGAGACCGATGGATAGAACCAGAACAGGATAGCAAATATTCAATTATAGCATTAGGGTAAAGGTAAGGAAACTACCAAAACAAGGATGACCTTAGCACTCTAACTACAAAGTCATAACACGAGTTGGAATAAAAAATAAAAATAATTATTTAGGAGGGGAAGAGCAAAGGGTCTAAATCAGTATTGGTCAAGTAGGTAAGAAGACCACCAAAGACTAGACTATATTATACACAAGATTCCAAATACAAACGTCAAGGTAGACACTAAAATAAAGTACAGAACAGAGTCACAAATCATAAATAAGGAAAAATCTAAGAAACCCAGCATAAGAAATTGCAGTATTAAATGGGTAGTCTAAAGCACACAGGAAAAGAAACACAGGAAAACAAGATAATGAGCGACAGATTGACAGCATTAAGTCCACATGCATCAATAATCACTCTCAATGTGAACGGATTGAACTCTCCAATTAAAAGACAGAGAGTGGCAAAATGGATTAAAGAACAAGATCCAACAATTTGTTGCCTCCAGGAAACACACCTCAGCCCCAAGGACAAACACAGACTCAGGGTGAAGGGGTGGAGGACAATACTTGAAGCAAATAGCAAGGAAAAAAAGGCAGGTGTTGCAATTCTCATATCAGACAAAGTGGATTTCAAAATAAGACAGGTAAAGAGAGACACAGAGGGACAAAATATAATGATCAAAGGGACACTTCATCAAGAAGAAATAACGCTTATAAATATCTATGCACCCAACACAGGAGCACCAAGATTCATAAAGCAACTATTAACAGACCTAAAGGAAGATGTTAAAAACAACACAATAATAGTAGGAGACCTCAACACCCCACTCACATCAATGGACAGATCATCCAGACAGAAAATCAACAAGGAAATAGTGGAGCTGAATGAAAAACCAAAACAATTGGACTTAATAGACATATATAGATCACTCCACCCTGAAGGAGCTGAATACACATTCTTCTCAAGTGCACATGGAACATTCTCAAGGATAGACCACATGTTGGGAAAAAAGGCAAACCTCTACAAATTTAAAAAAATTGAAATAATAACAAGCATCTTCTCAGATCATAGTGCTATAAGGCTAGAAAATAATTACAAGAAAAAAGCTGAGAAAGGCACAAAGATTCGGGGACTGAACAAGCAATGGATCATTGAAGAAATTAAATAAGAAATAAAAAAATACCTGGAAACAAATGAAAATGATAGCATGCCATACCAACTCATATGGGATACAGCAAAAGCTGTATTAAGAGGAAAATTCACCGCAATACAGGCACATCTTAACAAACAAGAAAAATCCCAAATAAGCAACCTTAAAGCACACCTAACTGAACTAGAGAAAAAAGAACAAATGAAGCTCAAAGTCAGCAGAAGGAGAGAAATAATAAAAATCAGAGCAGAAATAAATATTATTGAAACGAAAAAGGCAGTAGAAAGGATCAATGAGAGAAAGAGCTGGTTTTTTGAGAAGATAAATAAAATTGACAAACTGCTAGCCAGACTTACAAAGAAAAAAAAGGGAAAAAGCTGAAATAAACAAAATCAAATGAGCAAGGAGAAATAACAACAGACTCTGCAGAAATACAACAGATCATAAGAGAATACTACAAAAAACTATATGCCAACAGAATGGATAACCTAGAGGAAATGGATAAATTCTCGGACTCCTACAATCTCCCAAAGCTCATTCAAGAAGAGGCAGACAATTTGAACAGACCAATCACAAGGACAGAGATTGAAACAGCAATCAAAAACATCCCAAAGAATAAAACCCCAGGACCAGATGGCTTTCCTGGGGAATTCTACCAAACTTTCAGACAGGATTTAATACCTATCCTTTTCAAGCTATTCCAAAAAATTAGGGAAGATGGAACACTTCCTAACACATTCTATGAGGCCAACATCACGCTGATACCAAAACCTGACAAGGACACCACGAAAAAAGAGAACTACAGGCCAATATCACTGATGAACATAGATGCAAATATTCTAAACAAAATTTTGGCAACCAGAATTCAGCAATTCATCAAAAGAATCATATATCAGGATCAGGTGGGATTCATACCAAGTACACAGGGATGGTTCAACATATGCAAATCAATCAACGTGATACACCACATCAACAAACTGAGGAATAAAAACCACATGATCATCTCAATAGATGTAGAGAAGGCATTTGACAAGATCCAACAGCCATTTATGATAAAAACTCTGAACAAAATGGGCATAGAAGGAAACTACCTCAACATAAGAAAGGCCATATACGACAAACCCATAGCCAACATCATACTCAATGGGCGAAAACTGAACCCCATCCCCCTGAAAACAGGAACAAGACAAGGATGCCCTCTATCACCACTCTTATTTAACATAGTACTGGAGGTCCTGGCCAGAGCAATCAGGCAAGTAAAAGGATAAAAGGAATCCAAATAGGGAGGGAAGAAGTGAAACTCTCGCTGTTTGCAGATGACATGATCTTATATATAGAAAACCCCAAAGAATCCATTGGAAAAGTGTTAGAAGTAATCAACAACTACAGCAAAGTTGCAGGGTATAAAATCAATTGGCATAAATCAGTAGCATTTCTGTACTCCAGTAATGAACCAACAGAAAAAGAACTCAAGAATACAATACCATTCACAATCGCAACAAAAAGAATAAAATACCTTGGGGTAAATTTTACTAAGGAAGTGAAGGACCTATATAATGAAAATTACAAGGCCTTTCTGAGAGAATTGGATGACGACATAAGGAGATGGAAAGACATTCCATGTACATGGATTGGAAGAATAAACATACTTAAAATGTCCATTCTACCTAAAGCAATCTACAGATTCAACGCCATCCCAATCAGAATCCCAATGACATTCTTTACAGAATTAGAACAAAGAATCCTAAAATTCATATGGGGCAACAAAGGACCCCAAATTTCTAAAGCAATCCTGAGAAAAAAGAACAAAACGGAAGGTCATCACAATCCCTGACTTCAAAACATACTACAAAACTACAGTAATCAAAACAGCATGGTACTGGTACAAAAACAGGTGCACAGATCAATGGAACAGAATTGAAAGCCCAGAAATAAAACCACACATCTATGGACAGCTTATCTTTGACAAAGGAGCTGAGGGCATACAATGGAGAAAAGAAAGTATTTTCAACAAATGGTGCTGGGAAAACTGGAAAGCCACATGTAAAAGAATGAAAATTGACCATTCTTTTTCACCATTCACCAAAATAAACTCAAAATGGATCAAAGACCTAAAGGTGAGACCTGAAACCATAAGGCTTCTAGAAGAAAACGTAGGCAGTACACTCTTTGACATCAATATTAAAAGGATCTTTTCGGACACCATGTCTTCTCAGAGAAGGGAAACAATAGAAAGAATAAACAAATGGGACTTCATCAAACTAAAGAGCTTCTTCAAGGCAAATGAAAACAGGACTGAAACAAAAAAACAACCCACTAACTGGGAAAAAATATTTGTAAGTCATATATCTGACAAAGGCTTAATATCCATGATATATAAAGAACTCTCGCAACTCAACAACAAAACATCAAACAACCCAATCAAAAAATGGGCTGGAGACATGAACAGACATTTCTCCAAAGAAGATATACTGATGGCCAATAGGCACATGAAAAGATGCTCATCATCGCTAATCCTCAGGGAAATGCAAATCAAAACTACACTAAGATATCACCTTACACCCGTTAGAATGACAAAAATATCTAAAACTAATAGCAACAAATGTTGGAGAGGTTGCGGAGAAAAAGGAACCCTCTTACACTGCTGGTGGGAATACAAACTGGTGCAGCCACTATGGAAAACAGTACGGAGATTCCTCAAAAAATTAAAAATAGAACTACCATACGATCCAGCCATCCCACTACTGGATATTTATCCAAAGAGCTTGAAGTCAGCAATCCCAAAAGTCCTGTGCACCCCAATGTTTATTGCAGCACTGTTTATAATAGCCAAGACGTGGAAGCAACCTAAGTGTCCAGCAACAGACGAATGGATAAAGAAGATGTGGTACATATATACAATGGAATACTACTCAGCTGCAAAACAGAACAAAGTCATTCCATTTGCAATAACATGGATGGATCTTGAGAGAATTATGTTCAAGTGAAATAAGCCAGCGAGAGAAAGATAATCTGTGTATGACTCCACTCATATGGGGAATTTAAAATTATGGACTAAGAACAGTTTAGTGGATACCAGGGGAAAGGTGGGGTGGGGGGTGGGCACAAAGGGTGAAGTGGTGCACCTACAACATGACTGACAAACATTAATGTACAATTGAAATTTCACAAGATTGTCACCTATCAATAACTCAATTAAAAAAAAAGAATTATTTGAGAGTGTAAGTATGAGGTTAAGAAAAAATTGCCATGGATGTATGGAATTATTAGCTTTATTAGGAGAAAAGGAACTATGGAAAACAAAGGAAAATATACATCAACATTGGCCAACATATTCAGCCAAAGAGAAGTGATCACACAATTATCTACAATATAATTCCAAAATAAAATTAGAAAATATTGAGAATCAATATTATCAATAATTATGTGTTAGCATGTGGTAAAACATTCAGATTTATAAATTTAACTAATCAATTATGGAGTGCTATATTTATTTACAGAAAAAGAAGTTGAAATAGCTTTTAGCACAAACTTAGGACATGCAAGTACAACGGTTAAATCACAGAGATTATGTGAAGTAAAATATCCATGATTTCACATATTTAAAAACTGGACTAGATTAGTGTGGGTTAAGAAAGGTGTGTAGTTAAATAAAACATTTTAAATTATTGCTAAAATAGGAAGATCCTATTTTTATTTATATGTGCATGAGTAAAATAGAAAAATGAGGTATTTATCAATCTTTTGTAATGCAAAAGATTGTATTCAAAAAGTAAGAATAACTATTTTATGATTTTCCTAATATTTTAATGAAAGATATGACTGATAAATAGATGCATTAAGCTAAATTCTGTGTTCTGTTTCTCCTCACCCTTCCCCCACCCCCAAAAAAATGTTAATTGTGAGTGTCCTGAAGGACACCTGCGTTATTTTCTACACTTAAAGTTGCATACAGCTTGTGATATAATGAAACAGGAACAAGTCCATAATTTTCACCAGCTCCTTTCATCACAGAAATTTTTGCAATCTAGCTACTGATAGTGATGAAAGAATGAATAAAAATGCTAAGCTATAGAAGATGTGATTTTCAGTAAAACCAACCCTTTAAATTCTGTTACATGGAGAAAATGGGTTTGTGTGTGCGTGTGTTTAAATCTTTCTTTCCAAGACTGTAGACCTTGCTGTGGGCAGAAGCTCTCAGGCCTCTTCCTTATTAAGCATGAATGCTTTCACTCTAATTGTATTATTTTGTCGTGGTGGATGACCCATTTCTACTTTTCTTTCCTCTTTTTTTAGTTGTTGTCTCACATTTGTCTAGCTAAGAATTTATTATTGAGTGTCTAGTACCCAAAGAATTATTCCTTAATAGGCATTGAAATATCCTGATTCTCGGGTGTGTTTTTGATCGAGGAAGCTGTTGTCTTCAGCTTCCACTTGTCACCAGAACCATAAAAAATTTATTTAAGTGGTAGGTGTCTGAATCTTTGCAGAGTTCATTTCCCACCTTTTGCAGTGTATGTGTCTGACCAAGAATTCCAGTGCATTAGCCACTTCTTGCTTATCCTGCTTGATTGGCATGATATCACTGATGTAATGGATCAATGAGACATTTTGAGGAAAATACAGATAATCTAGTTCTCTTTGGACTATATTTTGGCAGAGCAGGAGAGTTAAAAAAGCCTTGGGACGAAGCTCTGTGCATTCGTTTCGTCTTAATGAGAACTGTTCTGATCCTGTTTCTGAATTGGGATAGAAATTAATTTATTTAATAATCAATACTAAGTCAATAATTACATATCTTGTACCTTATATCATATTTATCTGCTCTAGCAACACTACCACAATCTCAGCTGGAATTCGTGTTCCGACTTTGTTGAGCTTGTGGTAGTCTGTTGCCATTCTCAGCGATGCATGTGTTTTTTTTTTTCAAGGACCACACTAACAAATTAAAAGAAGATATGATAGCATCTACCACTTCTGTATCCCTCAGAACTTTAAATGTAGCACTAGTCTACACCACCTCACTCCAATGCAGTATTGTTTTTGATTTACTATCTTGGTCAGAGGAAGAGAGTTGCACAGATTTCCTCTTGGTTTTCTCACTAGGATAGCTCTTTCCCATTGAGATAGCTCTTACTTCAATATGGGGTACTCCAACTGCCACTTATGTCAATCTCAATTATTCAGGGACTGAATAAATGATCATTGAGTACATCCAAGAGTGCAGTGGATGCCCTGTATGCTGGATTTGTGGCCAGGACTCCATTTACTATCCAACTGCAATTTGCTTGCACTCAAACAATTGAACCATGTGAGGTTTTAAGTTTTGATATCGACAGCAATTCAGACTCTTTGTCTAACAGTCTTCAAATTGTCTCATTATCCCCATTCCTCATTAGCCCCATTCCATAGAGCTGTGCAAATTAAGGACATTTAAGGTCCTGTAGACAGGACCAATTGTATGGGCATCTGACCTGTGCAGTCACACAGAGTTTATAATCAGAAGGGTCCTACACTTGGTTTAATGCTGTGCTGTCACTGTATTGAAATTCTTAATAGTTTTAGAACATGGAGCTCCTCATGTTTATTTAGCACTGGGTCCCAGAAATTATACATCTAGTTCTGTCTGTTGGTCTCCTTGAGATAGGACTAGATGAATCATAGCTGTATATATTTGCCATAATGTTTCAGGGACTTTATTCATTGGAATTAGTTACATTTTCAGTCAATCAATGGTTTAAGTGTGAGAACTGAACAAAGGATCCTGAATTTTTATTGGGGTTTTAACCCTCAAATCACTATCTAAATATATCATACCACCATCAGTCTCTGATAATGTGATCTATTAACCATCGTTAAAACTCTCTGAAAACAAAATCCACTTGGTTGCCATAATTGAGATTTCCCTGGCTTCTGGCTTCTGGCTTCTATTGCATAACAGTTGCAACATTCCAGTTAAAATCAATTAGCCTTACATCCTTACATCAACCCTAGCCCTGAGAAGAGAGCCACCACTGAATTTCTTAGTGAATGCTTGTATGTCTCTCACCAGCAAGATTCTGATGCTTTGTTGTCTGTTGTGTCCTCTGGGCATTTTTATGGAACATAATCCTCTAACAAGTCTTCTGGTCTTATAGAATGTATTAGTCTGGGTACTCCGAGAAACAATAGCAAGACGAAATTAAACATGCAGATATTTTATTATGGGAACACCTGTGTGAAGGAAAATGGGGTTGGAGTTTTAAAAGTTAGGGAGCTGGCAGAACAGGATGCAAATCTGACCTTGAGTGAAGGAGAGAGGAAAATAAAGTTAGGTAGAAATGTCTTTGACAGCCATGCAGTCTCAGCAAAGGTTGGCAAGACTATGCGGGATCCAGAAGTCAAAGTCAGCCATTAGGACAGTCACATCTCTTTCATGAATGGGGCTCCCTCTCTGTCACATTCAGTCATTGGCTGGCAGCAATCTGTGGAAAGTGTGGCCTTGGTGCAAACACGGAGATGAATTTCAAAGTCTATCAGCTGAGCTACTATATCTGTTATAAGCACCAAAGTTTGAAGTCTACAAGGCACATTCTCATGGCGATATCAGTCCGTTCCTTGGACCATGCATGTCTACTTCTTTGTACAGATTCGGATCCACTCTTCCGTGATTTCCATGGGCCTTTCTTCCTGAAGGGAAACTCAGAAGTGGGAGCATAGTAATATGAATTACAGTCTCTCTCACTCCAGTTGATCTCGGGGCCACCATTGTACTCATACTACTTCTTCTCTACGATCTATTCTAACTCCTCATCCTTAGATAACACCCTAGCTGGTGGCTTATTTGGCAGTAAGACCCAAATCTTCCTTTCTGAAACATCTGAACCCTTTAAAATCATGTATTTTCAGTTTGAAGTTACTACGTATGCTTACTGACATTTACCATAGAGCCTGGGAGTGTCAGAACACACCCAGCTGGATGATCTGAGTTCAAAACATATTCCTCTCTACCCTCAATGTAAAGATCAGCCCTATTTTTTTACTGTTGTCCCTAGTTAATTAACTTTGCCAACATAGTGATACCTCTTCTTGACTGCTGGTCCCTGGACACAAGGAATTTACAGTGAACTGGCAGCAACTGCAACATGTAACATGCAGTTTCACTGAAAAATTTTCTGTGTTGCCTTGCAAACCCTCTTTTGGGTCCAGAACCCTCATCCCTATAGAGTCCAGATTTATGGTGATAGAGAAGAAAATCCTCTAGCAAGTCATTGAGAATGATGGCAAATGAGGCATGCTTCCACTCATGGGTTCCTGGGCTCATATATCCTTTCTCTTGGAGATACAGCACCAGATGAGTATCTGGTTTCTTAAATACAATTACCTGAAAGATAGTACTTCACAAATTCTGAGTACTTTCTCTGAGCTGTCATTTCAATTGCACATTTAGAAAGTCTTTCCAGCTTTCTATAAGGCCAACTGCCTCAGGGCGCTGCAGCATGTCACAGAACCAATTGATTTCACTCCCACACTTCTTTTGCTGTGAAGAGGGTCTCCTGGTTGAATGCTACAATATGTGAAATTCTGTAATTACTCGTAATAATTTTGGCTGAAGCTCTGACAGTAGGAAAGGCAAACATATACTATGAATGGGTAACTATTCCTATTTGAATTTCTGACCCTTTTGTGGCCACTCCTTGCCACAAATAGATGCATTCGTCAGTTTTAGGGTGGCTGATGACAAAGGTTGGGTAATTTCACTGTATCTGTTTTGTTGTTTAGTGCTTCCTCTGTGGTGGGCACTGTCTTGAGAGCATTAAACTGCAATACTAAAACATTTACACTTTGTGCCTACTCCCATATGTTCATCCACGTGATCTACACAGATGTCTTTGTCTCTAACCTTGCAATTCTTTCCTTTCCAGGTCCCTGAGCAGGTAGCCAGGCATTTGGCCACTGCTTAAGCCTAGTACTTGTCATCACAGATCTGCCTTAGCTGACTGTTACATCATCTTTGAAATTTAGCCACTCTGATTACTAAATCCTAAATTTGGTATTCAGCTTCTTCTTCTCTCCTTGTAAACTATCAAAGAAAGCCTCTGGCCTTCAAACTTAGTTTATAATTGTTTGCTAAGCTTTTCGTTGTGCCTCTGTAGAGCATCAACACAGCTTAATAACAATCAGCCTATTCTACTGTCCTTGTATGTAACTTTCCTATCTCTTCCTCCTCTTACTCCTGCATCCCCACATTTTTCCCATGCCTGTATTATTGCACAGATCAGTGTTTTTCCTTTTATTAGGACATTCTCTCAAGTCACCACTTGTGAAAGTTTTAGCAATTGAGCTGCCACGTTAGTCCTAGCACTGCTCCTACCCCACATAAACCCCACGATAGTGTCCTCATTGCCAGCCAGAGGAGTCATCAAGTTCAAAAATTCTATCTTGTTACCTAAAGTTCTCTCTCTGATCCTGATGCCAATCCAAATAATGAGAACAGAGTCTTGAGTGAAAGCAAAAAGTCTTATTTTGTTTTCTTGGCAAAGAGAGCAAAGCAAGGACTCATGTCTCAAAGATTGCTACCTCCCTATTAAGAAAGAGTTAGGGGTTTTTATTTGCGGTTATAGGTAGGGGAGGGCGATGGTGGCCTCTTGGTCAGTGTTTTCCCATAGGCCTGTGTCTGGGGCTGCTTCCAGCGGAGGAGACAAAAGATTTCTCAGGTGAGGCTCCTTGGCCATCTAACTCCATGGTGGAAGGTAGACTCTGATGTCAGGAGGCCGAGGAGTTGGGCCTGGGAAGCTTTGGTTTCTTGATATTCTCTGGACATTAGTTTCTCTGTAAAAGCACTTCAAGGTCCTGGGATTAGCCGCAATTTTAGGGGGAGCCTAGTTTGAGGCCACCTGGGTTTTAACAATTTGTAACTTCTATTTAATTGTTAAGTTCAAGGAGTCAGAGGTTAAAGAAACAAACATTTACATATGAGTATAACTAAAGACGCTGGGAACTGGGAATGTGTGCTTTTGGTTTTAACCCTACATACCCTGGGTTCACTGTAGGGGAATCCATATCAGGGCTGGTATTAATTAAGAGCCGGTAACAATCTTGCTCCCTGCTTTCTCAGATGATTTCTGGAACTTCTGTGTCAGTTTTGTCTTCTGGAAAGGAAACGCTTAAATAGAGTTAAGAATACAAAAGATTTGTTGGAGATTACACCTGAAAAAATAAAAAGAAGAAAGCAAGTTTGGGCAGGAGGAGCTGTTGGATCATGAAGCAGATCTGCCAAAGTCTCTGCTAGATCAAAAGAGAGCTTTGCAGCAAAGATTGCCCATAAAAAGAGTGGCACATTAGACTTAACGGTCGGGTGCTTGTACCTCATTCCTGTTCTGTCATTGGCTTAGGCCACTCCTAGAAGAGTGCAATCTAAACTCAGAAGCAGAAGTGAAACAAAAGGAGGTAAGAGAGGCTGTCAACTAGCCACATGCCTCCTACTTGGTCAAGCTGGCCTTTCTTAAAAGGATTTGGGCAATGACTTTCTGCCTGCTAGAAGTAAACTGTCAAAGTTCCTATGGCTGGGAAGTGGAGGAGCCTGAGAAATGTAACAAAATACATGATAAATGTGATCTTCGTATGAATAAATTACCAATACCCCTCAAAAAAGGATCTTATAAAGTAAGAATGGTTTGATACTTGTGTTCAAAATCAAAATTTATTTAATCTATGGCTACTTTTAATCTATTATATGCTATCAGTCTGACAAAATTATAACTGTTACTTGTTTTTATTTTCCTTAGAATAAATTTACCATTTCATTCTAAATATATAATAACATATTGTGGCTCTAGAAAATAAAACAAAATAATATAGCCGCAAGATGATTATATTTTCCAGTAATTGACTGGCATGCATTATTGTAAATCATCTGTGTTTTTCAACAGAAAAACATTTTAAAGACAATAACAGTGTTTGGAAAAATAATTGGGAAATGTTTAGCCTTTTCTATTTATAGTGAACTTAAATATTTATTTCCCTTTGTTGCCACCATTTTTCTTTGAAGAGGTCACTATTTCATGTAGTTCCACTAACATGTAAATTTATGATATATTCTAAGATATCATATGATTTAATGGAGATTGGAATTATTCACTAATTGTTTTATAATCTCTATTATCTTAGTCAAAAGTTTTTGGATAAATCACATATAATTTCCAATGTTCTGTTTTCTCATCTATAAAATGCAAGTAATAAACTTCTCAGTCCTGCAGGGCTATAAGCTGAGATCCCTGTGTCCTATGTACAATGTATTTTTATATGCTTATTTTTCTTCCTATCCCTTTCTCTTCATATAAGCATGAATCCTTAGATATGTCAGTATATATTGAAGAGAACGAAGATAAGTCATTTAGGAAACTCTGTAGCATTGCTCTTAATTTCTTTTCTGTCCCCTGTTTATCCATATCATATGTCACTTAGAGTTGAAAGAAAAGAAAAATGAAGGTTAAAGATTTTGTAACAATTCCAGATTTAGCATTATTTTTCTATGTATATTACTGTTGTAGCATCTGCAGATAATCCCATGAAGAATGTTTCATCTTGCTTTTTACCACGTGACAATGTCATGGATATAAATTTCAAATGATATTGGATTTTGTCTATCAATATTATACTGACCTTGACATTATTTTAAGATGATTTTCTTGTAAACTCAAGACGTTTCAACCTGCTGCAAGCACATCAAGATTCTGAAGTTCTCTTTTAGGAAAGGAGATTTATATGCCTTTATATGGCTTTTTTAAAGGCAATATATAGAATAAAGCAGTTAGGGAAGAAGAAAAGAAAGAAACACTAACAGTCTTCAAGATATGCAGATAGATATTGCAATATATACTTATCTTAGATCTATTTCTTTATGACCTCTTTAAAAATAAATTTTAGCTTACTTATATAAATTCTGGTTATTTCTTAGCAAATATAGTACAATGTAATGGGTGATAAGTAATCCTTGGTCTTAATAAACTTCGCTATCTAAACATAAGAAATGTGTAATTTACAAGTGTAATAGTATATCTTTATTCCGAAACTTGGTTTATTTTCTCTGTTCACACAGTTTATTCATGCTCCACGTTGACCTAAATTTATCACCAGAAAGCCAGTAAAGCTGCTTTTCTGTTTCAATATTTAACTGTAGCAGCATATGATATTTATTCATTACTTGTTGTGTTTAATTATAGAACCAAATGATTTATCATTTGGTCTAAAAGTATCCAGAGAAGCAAAACATAAAAGTTTTACAGTTGTTGCAGGGATTAAATCACTCGTTCATTAAAAAAATATGGCAACTAGGAAATGTTCAAAGTCTAGGTCAATAGTGACCTAGTGTGAATAGTGAGATGAGTAAGACCGAAGCCCTGTCCTGAAAGGACCTACAATCAATCAGAGGAAGTAGACGTGTAACTAAGGATCGTCAAGCATAAAAATCTTAGGCTTTGGAGGCATATGCACCAGACATTAAATGCTTTTTCTACCATATGTCAGCTCTGTGACTTTGAGCAGGTTTATTTAACTCTCCAAACCTCAATTTTATCATCTGCAAAATTGACATAATACATTAGTCCATATTTGCAGAACTAGCACATATTTAAATAACGTTATTTATTTAAAATGGCTAGTACCAGCCTGGAAGAGTTGTAGGCTCTCAACAAGTACTATGTTTTCTCTGAACTACAAGGTGATCTAAGGTGCAATTTCTCTAACAGTAGACTCTTTAAAATGCTACTGGAGCACACATAAGGGAGGAAGTGATTCATCCTTACGGTGATCGGGAAGTCTTTACAGTGAAAGTAAAAGTTGACTCTGGAAGCTGAAAAAAAAGCTTTGAAGAGGTTTTTAGGAAGATAATATGAATAAAAGCAATGAGGCAGAAGGTGAATAAAATTATGGGTGATAATAATTGATGGGGATTTGGTAGGCAGACAAGGAGAGACAAGACAGAAAAAAGATTACTGACTGGACTACCAAAAATGACAGTCTGAGCTCAGAGTCTCTGAGTGAATTAGAATGAGAATATGTTTATAACAAAATTTCAGAACAAATTTTGAGTTTGATCAATAGTCGTATCTGTCATCTCTTTCCACAGTTGGGAATTCAACATTCTCTGCCCATCAGTTATTCCCAGTATTTATCTATTGGCCAAGCTTGGTCTGTATTTCCTCTCAGACCTCATCCTCTACTTCCTCCTATACCGACTTTCCTTCTGGCAGCCAGTTATACCTAAACAAATTGCCTTATATCCTCCAAACAGTCATTGAGTCCTCTAAAACCCATGCCTATCATACACTGATATGTTCAAATCACGTATATGCAGATAGTACTGAAAAATCCAAAGAATTCAAAAATAATGAGAGTTACCACTTAACACTTTGGTGAAATTCCTTTCAGCTAATTTTGGTATTCTTTCTTTAATATAACCTAATATAAATAACATAACGAATGCATGATATGATAGATGTAATTCTATTCATGAAACAAATTTTAATGTTTTATATCATACTTTTACTAAGAATGGATTTTATATGATAATATACCAATTTTGACCCGATTTTCCATTTACTGATTCTTTGTAGACGTATTTCTATGTCAACGAATATAGATTTACTGTGTCATTTTAAAGGCTACAAAATTCCCATTCTCTTTATGTACTATAATTATGTGTTCATGCAAATTGATTCTATTGTTCAATAATTCATACAAAATGGGTAAATATCTCCACCTATATATCTCAACGAACACCTATATTTACATATACAACCCTGATAAGTTTTCTCAAATTCAGTTGGTTATAATTTTCTGCAATGACCATAACCAAGAAAGACTCAAGTTCATGAAAACCAATATGCTTGTTTTATAAATGATGATAGCAATAAAGAAAAGATTGTGATTCTGTGATTGTTACATGGTCCTGAGCATTTGTTTACTAAACTCAGAGGAAGGTTTGTATTTTGATTATTTATTCAATTATTCCTTTTAAAATTTTGTAAATTGAAAAACAAAATGGCCAAACCACATGCAAAAACCTGACGAAGTGTTGAAATTATATTGTGATATTATAGAAAAGGGGAAACTACTAGATTGATATGAAACCCTACTAAATATGCATCTGGCAATGAAAACGAAGACAGAATGAAGAGTAATAGCTTATAAAATTGATCCAAGTAAAGTAGTGGATATGAGTAATTGTTTATAAGTAATCAAAATATGATTATGTGAAAAATCCAGATTTTTTAAAATGTTGGGTTTTCAGTGATGGTTTAAAAATAGAAGCTTATTTAACTCATATAACAAATCTAGACTTGAGGCAGTTCACAGATATTACAACAGATCAAGCATATTGTCAAAGACTCAGATTCCTTCTATATTTTTGCTCCATCGTATATACAATTTAGCTTCTGTCCTTGGAAAATGGAAATGGAAGAGGTGGAAAAGTAAAACTTGTATGATGAAAGAAAAACCTTCTAAAATCCCTAGCAGATTTTTGCTTATACATCTTAGCAAGAAATGTTTCACATGAGTAACTTCCATTTGCAAAGGAGTCTGGGAAGGCAAGTTTGTTTAGCCGGGTTTTCAAACTCAATCAAAATCAGGCTTCTCTTCAAAAGGTAGAAAGAATCAAATGTATGTAACAAACCAGAATAGACCTATCTGTAGGAGATGAATTAAATTTTTAGTTAAAACATTTTCACAAAGAAAATTCTATCCTCAGATGGCTTTACTGATAAATTATACCAAATGTTTAAGGAAAAAAATACCAATTTTACACAATCTGCTCCAGAAGAATGAGGAGGAGGGACTATACAACGGATCTTATGAGGCCAGAATTACCTCAGTGTTAACACCAGAAAGAGACATTGCAAGTAAAGACTACAGAACAACATCCCTCACAAACGTAGAAGAAAAAACTTTTACAAAATTTTAACAAATTAAATCCAACACCTATATGAAAATGTTCACAAATCATGATCAATTTGAGCTTATCCCAGTAACTCAAAGTGAAAGTCTGAACACTTCAAATCAGAGACAAGGTAAGGATGACTATTCTCAACACTTCTATGCTACATCATATAGGAAGTTCTAGCCGGTGCAATGAGAGAATAAACAAAAGAAATACAAATTGGAAGGGAAAATGTAACAATGTCTTTATCCAAACATGGCATGATCATCTACCTAGGAAATTCTATGAAATCTACAAATTAGCTACTAGATCTAATAAGTAACTTTATCAGGGGTGCAGACCACACGATCAAATACAAAAAGCAATTGTGTTTCTGTGTCCTAATAACGATCCTAATGATTGGAAAGAAAAAAAAAAAATGTTAGTTACGATAGTGTAAACAGATATGAAATCCTTAAGGATAAATCTGGCAAAATATATGAAAGAAGTGCATACTTAAAACTAGAAAACATTACTAAGAGAAATTAAAGAACATGTAAATAAATAGAGGGATATACTTTGGTTAGAAGACTATTTTTAAAAAATCAAATTCTTCTCAAATTTATCTACAGCTTTAACCCAATTTCAATAAAAGTTCCAGCAGGATTCTGTTGAAATTTATAAGCTCATTATAAAATTCATGTTGAAATACAATGGATCTAGAATAATCTAAACAACTTTAGAAAAAGAAAAAACAAAGTTAGAAGATAATTATCTCACTTGAAACCTTTTTAAAGTTAAAATAGTATAGAAAGTGTGCTATTAGAGTTTAGACAGGCAAATTGATCAATGGAACAAATACCAATCCTCAGGATATGAAGCCCAGTGAATCTCATAGATAATCTTTAAAAGATCCACATGGTAGAGACAAAGGAAATAGCGAGAAAATGAGAAAAATCTATAAAGCAGTAGGGGAGGCAGTTGCTAGAAGTAGAGATTACTTAAAAAATGGCACTCAGACTGAGAAGTGCGTTCTGGTTTACATCTTCATATTAGTAGAGGCAAACAACTAAAATGAAAGAAAAAATATATATATGACAAGACCATCACTCTCAAAAAGAGAAAATAGATGAAGTTAAACATAGAAAGCAAATGTAAGGAAAATATGAAATATCGTAAAAAGAAATTTCCAAGTAGATCAGCTCTCAGAATAAGGGATGGAACATTCCAGTTAAGAGGCAGAGGCTGTGTCTAAAACTATGCTACAGTCTAACTCTATGCTATTTATAAAGAAAACATTTTATTCCCACATTGATAAAAGTTCAATTCGCAAAAAGAATGCAATAATTTTAAATTTCTGTTCAATCACTTCTCAGCGTTTTGGCTACGTGTGTAAATTTCTATTTAAATAAGAAGATGGCATGTGTAGCATATAGACAATATAGTGGACAATTTTAATAAATTCCCCTCCAATTGATAGATCTATTAGTCAAAAGATCAACTTGTTTATGAATCTACCTATTCTTGAATATTTGACTTGTTTCCAGTTTTGGGCTATTACAAATAAAGCTGCTGGGAAAATTCACACAGAAGTCTTTGAGTGAACATATGCTTTCACTAATGTTAGAAATTCTGTGATTTCAGTTTGTTTCTCCTTTCATTCAAGTGTTGTTTGATAGAAGATGTTTAAGTTTCCAAGTGGTAAGACCTTTGTCTTTTTAAAAAAATAATTTCTTATTTAATGAGTAGTGATTAGAGAGTGTTTTTGGTATTATTTATAGTTAATGCAACTTACTAATGTTTACTTTGTAAAATAATATATGATCAATTTTTGTCAATGTTTTACATTTGCCTGAACAGAGAGTGATTTATTATTCAAATGCAAACTGTCAGAGACCAGCCTGGTGGCACAGCAGTTAGGTTCATGTGCTCCAATTCAGCAGCCCAAGGTTCGCCAGTTCGGATCCCAGGTGCAGACCTATGCACAGCTTATTGAGCCATGTTGTGGCAGGCATCCCACATACAAAGTGGAGGAAGATGGGTACAAATGTTGGCTCAGGGCCAATCTTCCTCAGCAAAAGAGGAGGATTGGCTGTGCATGTTGTCTCAGAGCTAATCTTCCTCAAAAAAACAAAACAAAAAAAGAACAACAACAAATGTAAACTTTCACATGCATTGACAAAATATACTCTATTGATGATGGTAGTTAGTCCTTCTATGTCCTTTCTTTTTGTGCACTTGATCTGTGTTTTCCTTTTTTTTTTTTTTTGGCTTACAGCACCAGGAATTTATTCTCTCATGGGTCAGGAGGCCACAAGTCCAAGATAAAGATGTCTGCAGTGCTGGTTCCTTCCTGAGGCTCTGAGGGAGAGTCTGTCTCCGCCTCTCTCCGGGCTTCTGGCGGTGCCAGTGGGCCCTGGTGCTCCTTGGCTTATGGTAGCATCTCTCTGTCTCTGCTTGTCCTCACACGGCCTTCTCCCTCTCTCTGTCCTCTCCTCTAGCAAGTAACAGCCATTGGGTAAGACCCCCCCCTCCAGAATGACCTCATTTTTTTTTTATTGAGTTAATGATAGGTTACAATCTTGTGAAATTTCAGTTGTACATTAATGTTTGTCATTCGTGTTGTAGGTGCACCATTTCACCCTTTGTGCCCACCCCCCACCCCACCTTTCCCTTGGTATCCACTAATCTGTTCTCTTTGTCCTCATTTTTAAATTCCTCATATGAGTGGAGTCATACAGAGATTATCCTTCTCTAACTGGCTTATTTCACTTAACATAATTCCCCCAAGGTCCATCCATGTGGTTGCAAATGGGACGAATTTGTTCTGTTTTGCAGCTGAGTAGTATTCCATTGTATATATATACCACAACTTCTTTATCCATTCACCTATTGATGGGCACTTAGGTTGCTTCCATGTCTTGGCTATTGTAAATAATGCTGCAATGAACATTGATGTGCATAGGACTTCTGGAATTGCTGACTTCAAGCACTTTGGATAGATACCCAGTAGTGGAATGGCTGGATCGTATGGTACTTCTATTTTTAATTTTTTGAGGAATCTCCATACTGTTTTCCACAGTGGCTGCACCAGTTTGCATTCCCACCAGCAGTGTATCAGGGTTCCATTCTCTCCACAACCTCTCCGACACTTGTTGCTATTAGATTTAGATATTTTTGTCATTCTAATGGGTGTAAGGTGAGATCTCAGTGTAGTTTTGATTTGCATTTCCCTGATGATCAGCGATGATGAGCATCTTTTCATGTGCCTATTGGCCATCAGTATATCTTCTTTGGAGAAATGTCTGTTCATGTCTCCAGCCCATTTTTTGATGGGGTTGTTTGATTTTTTGTTGTTGAGTTGTGAGAGTTCCTTATATATTATGGATATTAAGCCTTTGTCAGATATATGACTTGCAAATATTTTTTCCCAGTTAGTGGGTTGTTTTTTTGTTTCAATCCTGTTTTCATTTGCCTTGAAGAAGCTCTTTAGTCTGATGAAGTCCCATTTGTTTATTCTTTCTATTGTTTCCCTTCTCTGAGAAGACATGGTGTCCGAAAAGGTCCTTTTAATACTGATGTCAAAGAGTGTACTGCCTACGTTTTCTTCTAGAAGCCTTATGGTTTCAGGTCTCACCTTTAGGTCTTTGATCCATTTTGAGTTTATTTTAGTGAATGGTGAAAAAGAATGGTCAATTTTCATTCTTTTACATGTGGCTTTCCAGTTTTCCCAGCATCATTTGTTGAAAAGACTTTCTTTTCTCCATTGTATGCACTCAGCTCCTTTGTCGAAGATTAGCTGTCCATAGATGTGTGGTTTTATCTCTGGGCTTTCAATTCTGTTCCATTGATCTGTGCACCTGTTTTTGTACCAGTACCATGCTGTTTTGATTACTGTAGCTTTGTAGTAAGTTTTGAAGTCAGGGATTGTGATGCCTCCCGTTTTGTTCTTTTTTCTCAGAATTGCTTGAGCAATTCGGGGTCTTTTGTTGCCCCATATAAATTTTTGGATTCTTTGTTCTGATTCTGTAAAGAATGTCATTGGGATTCTGATTGGGATAGCGTTGAATCTGTAGATTGCTTTAGGTAGAATGGACATTTTAACTATGTTTGTTCTTCCAATCCATGTACATGGAATGTCTTTCCATCTCCTTATGTTGTCATCCAATTCTCTCAGAAAGGCCTTGTAATTTTCATTATATAGGTCCTTCACTTCCTTAGTTAAATTTACCCTGAGGTATTTTATTCTTTTTGTTGCGATTGTGAATGGTATTGTGTTTTTGAGTTCTTTTTCTGTTAGTTCGTCATTAGAATATAGAAATGCTACTGATTTATGCAAATTGATTTCATACCCTGCAACTTTGCTGTAGTTGTTGATTACTTCTAAGAGTGTTCCAATGGAATCTTTGGGGTTTTCTATATGTAAGATCATGTCGTCTGCAAACAGCAAGAGTTTCACTTCTTCCCTCCCTATTTGGATTACTTTTATTCCTTTTTCTTGCCTGATTGCTCTGGCCAGGACCTCCAGTACTATGTTAAATAAGAGTGGTGATAGTGATATGTGTTTTATTAAAAGCGATATGTTGAAGTTCACCATTATTAGTGTTCTTGCATTCTTTGTAATTTTTGCTCTATAAAAATTGTTGCTTTGTTATTTTGTGCATATACATCCATAACTATTATATATTCATTGTGAAGTGTCTTCTTTTAATAGTTGAATTATTCTATTTACATTTATAAAAGAGACAGATATTATTGCTTTCAAGTCTGTCATATTATTTTATTTTAAAACGAGTATATATAATCTGTGTTGTTTGCTTCTTCCTATGATAACTTTGAATGTTTTTTTGTTATTTAGGAAGATTTTACTTATTTTTTATTTTATTGAGGTCATAATAGTTTTTGACATTGTGAAATCTCAGTTGTACATTATTATTTGTCAGTCACCATATATATGTGCCCTTTAACCCCTTGTGCCCACCCCCCAAACTCCTTCCCCTCTGGTAACCACTAATCTGTTCTCTTTGTCCATCTATTTGCTTAAGGAAGATTTCATTATTTTATAATTATCTATGAACTTATAACTTTAAAAAAATGTTCTTTTCATCCTCTTTTATTATTGAGTCTTTTACTAAATGGTCTGCTAGATTTTACTGTATTTGTTGAATCTCATCTGTTGTGTATCCAACAATCAAGGAGCTTATTTTATGTTCTATCTTCCCTCTCATATTTAAATCCATATTCTACTTTGTTACTTCATAAAACACAAAATATATAAGATGTATCATAATAATATTCTTCCATCCTTGTCCCCACTTTTGTTATTTCATCTGAAAATGTCCCCAAACTATCAGCTGTCTTTGAACACTGTATATCCTACATTCCACGTTCTCTCTTTTATCCTTTCGGAAAACTCTTATTTTGCCTTTCGTTATTTCAATTCCTTTTTCTCACTTACTGGATTCTGAGCATTTCTCACTTGGTTTTTAGCTTCTAATCACCTATTCAGTATTGTGTAATACATGTATATGTTTAGCTTTTTCATTGTGTTTCTAATTTAGTTATTATATTATCATTTCTACAAGTCAGTACAGCATTTTTATTTAAATGATTCCATCTTACATCCATATCTCATTTTTCATTTATTAAGAATTTTGGTTCTTAGGGACACTGGGGATTTTAGAATTAGAATGTCAAATAATTGCACGTGCTTCATTCTACAATTCCCACACAACCATTGTCAGAACAGCAACAGCAACACCCCACTCAGTATCATTTTCAAAAAATTGTAATTGCTTTTCATTTTTAGGGCATATCTTACTAGGAATGCCTAAATTAGTATGATTGAATGTGTTTGTAATGAGTTATTTTCTCTTTGTTATATCACAAGTTAGATAGAAATTTATGTTTCTTGGTTTTACTTAGTTTCCATTTTTTAGAGACTTATGCCATGAATCTTGAGCATTTTCCTCTTTAGTATCTTTTAGAATTGACATTGTTTTGTATTTTATTTTAACTGCATTTGTTTTATCATCTTGAAGACTTAATCTCTTTTCTTAGGTTTCAGAAAAAATATATTCTTCATTTGTTTTCTAGATAAATTTTATATTCATGTAGAGAACAAGAAATTATCTTATAAAATTAACAACTCTTCTCCTATATCCCACATAATAGTAACTAGAATTAAGTTGAAAATACATATTGGTTTGAGAAGTGAAATTATTTTTACTGAATTTAGATTTTTCCTTCCATAAAATGTATTTTCTGAATTTGCGTAATTCTTTTTTTGTCACATTTTTAAAACTATATATTTTGGGGGGCTGGCCCAGTGGCATTATGGTTAAATTCACGCACTCCACTTCAGTAGCCCAGGGTTTGCTGGTTCAGATCCTGGGTGCCTACCTACACAACACTCATCAAGCCATGCTGTGGCAGCATCCCACATACAAAATAGAGGAAGACTGGCACAGATGTTAGCTCAGTGACAATCTTCTTCAAGCAAAAATAAGCTTGGCAACAGATGTTAGCTCAGGGCCAATCTTCCTCACCCCCTCCCAAAAAGGAAAGAAAAAGCAAAAAGCGTTTTTCTGCTGAAGCTATTTTGATCATTTTAAAATGTTCTTTATTTTTTGTCATAAATTTCTATTATTTTTAAACAATTTCTTTGTGTTTTTTTTTATTATTGAAACATGGTTTTCTCAAATAGAAGTGATTTTTACTTCTCTCATCAAATAGTTATGTTTTATTACTTTCTCATGTTTTATGACATGGACCAGAAATTTGAATATAATCTGACTTAGCTCTATTAAGTATTCTTTTCCTTCTAATTTTCATGGGAATACTTTAGTCTTTCATAATGCTATGGAATTTGAAGCTCATACTTCTTTTAGAGAAATGATCTAAGCTTGCTTATTTTTGGTCAGTATATCTTATGTGCAATTGGCCTAAATTATTTTAGGGTCTGACATAATATCCACCTAAATATTTCTGGATATTTTCATTAAGTACGTTATCATTATTCATCAACATTTTATACATCTAGATCCATTGACATTATATTGTACTACAAATATTTTCCATTTATGATTTGCAGTAAATTTAAGTATTCTACCTTCTTATATGAATCTTTCCATATCTCCTTCTGTAGTTCATCGTATTATTAGCTCTAGCTCTGTGCAAACGAATTTCTTCTATTTCAGATCTTTATATGCCAGAGTAGTTAAAATGATATTTTTTCATTATCTTAAAAATTGTATTTTTATATTCAGTTGTGTTCTGAAATTATTTCTCGTGTTTATTTCTTTTTTGAGTCCCTAAATACCTAGGAATAAATTTAAGCATTCATAATGCAGACTGGGAAATCTGCTCATTAACTGCTAGTCATTTTTTCTCCTAGACGTGACTTTGCAAACCAGAAACAGAAGTCACTATATATAGCCACACTAAATTGCATCAGGGACCCATCACTCAGCCTGCTTTTGTCTTTGTACCTTCTTTAATTCCTTTGTTATAATTTAATAAAGGTCTGCTTCCCATCCTAACCTTGACTTCATTATATTATCCAAATTTCTGATCAAAGTCCTCATTCTCTAGGATGTTCAAAATACTCTGATTGATTGGATGAAAATGCATGATAAAACCGTATTTTAATTTTTAGGTATATTTTTCATGGTAGGGGAATAATATTTTCTACTCTGACTAAAAATAAGCTAAAGAACTAAGCAAAAAGGGAAAGTTTTTCATTACTCAAATGCCTTAATACATTGTAGACACTCAGTTTAAATGTTTGCTTCTTCATTATGTAACCTTTAATTTTTATCTATAAGCGAATGATGAATAATATTTATTCTAATTCCTCTTCTCCTCATGAGACGCTGACTTCCACTTCTATTTGTGCTTTTTCTCTCTGCTTCATGTAGTTTTTCTCCAACATTTTTCCAGCTATCATAACACTTCTCTTGAACTTCTCAGAAATTGTTTAGCGTTAAACACCCAATTTTGATTTCTATTGACCAGGTCAACATTTAATGTATCCCTTCTGATATACTTCTGTACTCTGTATTCAGTGTCTATTTAGGAAAACCAGAATTATTTGTACTAAGTATATCCGCTCTTGAATGCCTACAGAAAAACTGGAAGAATTACTGACTTTTCAATGATTAAGCCAAAATTTCTCTTTTATTTTATGTGGAATCAGAGTACTAGTTCATTATTCATATATTAGTTGCTCAATAAACATTCTCTTATGACTAAATGAATGACTATATATTTATTGAGCATCTACTCTACATAAAACATAAAATACAAACAAAAACCCACTTTCCTGTCCACAAAGAATTATAATCAATAACATTGATGATAACTTCTGTTTTATTTATCTTACATAAGTCCTTAAATATATCAGCAAGTTCTTTTTTCACAATCCAATTAAACCATTGGCTTTAATCGGGGGATGGCAAACTGTCATCTGTGGGCCAAATCTATCCCACATTCTGATTTTGTAAATAAAGTTTAACTGGAGCAAATCTCTACCTATTTTTAAAAATATATTGTTTATGGAGCCTTTCATGCTGCAATGGCACAGTTTATTAGTTGTGATAGTGACCATATGACTTAAAAAATTTACTCTCTGTCTCTTTAGAGAAAAAGCTTTCTGACCCCTGGTTTTGATGACATGGTTTTCAGTTATGGCTTATTTTAGAAAATTGCCATATTATGATTTTATAATCTAAGATAACGTTTTCATGTAACAAAACTAATATGTTCAGTTTGCTGTCAATTTACTATTCTAAGTGGATGCTGCTGAGACAGTATAATTTTGTGTGTGTGTGTGTGTGAGAGGAAGATTTGCTCTGAGCTAACATCCATTACCAATCCTCCTCTTTTCTTGCCTAAGGTAGATTAGCCCTGAGCTAACATCTGCGCCAGTCTTCCACTACTTTGTATGTGGGATGCCTCCACAGCATGGCTGACGAGTGGATTAGGTCCGTAACCAGGATCCAAACCTGCGAACTTAGGCCGCCAAAGCAGCAGGTGGAAATTAACCACTGGGCCAGCTCCAATATAATTTTTTTTTTCTTACTAGTAAAGCATGTACTAGAGCTTGGCCTAGGAGGTTCCTAGAAAGATAGGCAGCAAATTGACATGTTGATTAATCTGGGAATATCACCTACCAGTTGGAAATCACTTAAAGTTAATTAAAGCATAAATAAGGGACAAAGGAAGGAAGGCAATTATGTATTTTGAGCACCAACTGTGCTGCAGGCACTGCTCTATCTACCTAAATTTATTCTGTTTTTAAATCTTACATTTATTGATTCAGCTGTGAGATATGTAGAATTATCCTATTTTTTAATGAGACAAAAGAATCTCAAGAAAATTTTAACCAGCAATTTTACATTTTTATTTACTAAATGCTATCTCTGATTTAGGTACACTGTTTGGAACTTTGCACACTTTGCTATATTACATTTACTATTTTATTTTATCTTATTTAATACTGATAACAGTTTAATAAACTAATTGACTATTCTCATATTATCCAGTCAGAGTGGTTAACAATTTGTCCAAGTTTAGAGTGGCAAAGCCAATATTCAAAACTAATTCCATTTGACTCTAAATGTGTTTATGTTGTCAGAATTATCTGTGGAAACACCTTATCTTCTCATTTAATTTAAGAGCCACAGGTTAAATAAGTTTAAATCAGTTTAAATGAGTTTTAAAAGTTCTGGTAAGTGGCAACTTGAGGAGAGAAATCAGGCTTATCTGATTCAAAAGCCAAGTATTTTCCATTGGGGACCTCACTTCATTAAGGAGGAGAGTGCTGAAACCTTACTTAAATTATACTTGCTAATTGAAGGATGCTGACAATGTTACTGCATCTTCTACTTTTTTATCCCTTGCAGAGGCAGTAGCATACAGTTTTAACTTCGGTATGAGGTTGGCTGTATTCAAATTATTGTTCTATCCCTTTCTGACTGTATACTCTGAGGGAGTCATGTGATCACACTCTGTTTTCTCACCTTTTAAATCATGGTAGTAATAGTATCTACTTTGTAGGAGCTCATTAAGGATAGAGTAAGTTAGTATGCATAAAGTATTTAGAGTAATATTTAGTTTTCTTTATTTCTTTCTCTCTTTTGTTTTCCTTTTTCTCTTTCCTTCCTTCCATCTTTATTTCCTTTTTTCCGTCTTTCCTTTCTTCCTTCTTTCTTTCGTCTATTGATTTTCTATCCAAATTCCATTTTTTTAACATAGCATGTTCATTGCAGATTAGCTTCAAAATCTAGCAGTTTGCTTGCATAAGCATCAGGAAATGAATTATCCCTACTTATATTTAATTTGTTTGATTACTCCAAATTGAATCTTCGATAAATTTAATTGAGATACTCTAAAGATTATATGATTCAAACTAAAGTACATATTGATATAATTTTTGTCTATACAAGCATACATAAGATAAAAGGATGTTAAATTTACATAACAAGCTAGATTAATATTTTCATTATTGTAAGTTCATATTAGCTGTTCATTTTAAAAATTTATTTCTTAAGCAGTAATGTAAGACTTCTTATGTGTCAGGGAAGATATAAATTACTGAGAATAGAAGGGTAAATACATGTACACGTGAGTGAATATGTATCCTACACTCTCTGAAGTCAGGTAATCCATTAATTAAAATAAATTTCCAAAACGGCTTACAATTACTCAACTACTTCAGTATTATTTTCCCTTCAAATAAAATTTACAGTTTATTTATGATGGATGATGGGGATAATACATGAATCATGATGCAGAATAAGCAGCTTGATTCTATCTCTACACTGAAAACAACCTATAGAAATCAGGACATCTAAAAAGTATCGAAAACTCTATCTTACATCAAACCAGAAGGCGTTTGTAAACCGTAGTCCCATACAATAAAAAAGACTGAATCTGCAATAAAAATTGCACCTTTTGCCTCACTATGGAATGTCCAGTGCTGCACACAGGACCTTTAATGTGGTGCCTGTCCCAGAAGTCTCTACTGAATGGACAAATGAAGGAACAAATTTGCTTGAAGCATGAATTTGAAAGTGGACACATGATGGGGTAGATTTCTGGCAGCAGGTAGAGATACACAATTTTCAGATAAATATCCTGAGCATCAAAAACCAAAACCAAAACATATCCAAAAATCGACTTGGAACCAGCAGGTCTAGTGTTTAGTACAATTGCAAATCATCCATGGTCATTTCTTTCCATTGGCAGGAAATGGAACTGATAGAGGAAATCTTTACTCACCTAAGTCCTGTGAGGATCGTTGGAGGAGAAAAATGATTGACAGTTAACTCTTCAGCAGCTGTTCTTGATCAGTAGAAAGAAGGAACAATGGACATACACATGTACTTAGACATAAATTGGGGGCTAAACAGTTGTACTGCAGCAAAATTTTCCATTAGCCCTGAAATGAATCTTTCTCCCATTGTAGAGGCTTTCTAGGAAAGAGTAAAGCATGAACCCCTTGCTGACCAGTAAACTGTAGTCCCACTTTTCTCGTGCTCCCCCATGGTTAGTATTAGTATTGGTAGGCCCAGGAAAAGAAATGACATCCATCCAGATATAAAAAATAACCAGAATGGAAACAGCATGGATTCTCCAAAATTGTATTTAAGGAAAGAAGAGAAATGACTATGACAAATAAGCGAACGAGAAAAAATTTCAGTGGGCAAAAAATAGATGAAAAGTGGGGATGCCACAAATGGATATTTGGAAATCTAAATTACCTAGATACAAAGTGCTGAAAATAATCATTACATGTGGTTTACATCAATAACCTCCAGTCAAATTGTAGTTAATTCAGCCTAGTTAAATGGTTTGATGGAACTTCAGAATGGTAAGTAGACAAATAAAAATTTTCTGTGTTAGTATGGGGATGGAATAAGGAAGTATGCATAACAATGTCAAATACAATGACTAGCACATAGAAGTTGCTCAATATATTCAATACATTTTGGTATAATATGAATCTGTATGTGTGTGCACCTGTGGTGTTAAAGACATATAGGGTAGATATTGAAAGGAAGATATTGTAATATTCCTTCTTAGGTAGAATTCATTTTGAAACCAGTCTAGAAACTCCATTTCAATTACACAGTCCATTAGAAGTGGCAATCATTGTACTCCTTTTATTTCGTATTCTGTCTTATCTTCATATGAAAATTGATATCCTTTTCTCCACATGGAAGATGTTCTTTTAATGTTAGAATTCAAAACTCCAGGAACCATCTGCTCTACTAATACAGTTTAAAGCACACGGGATTTTTCTTGGGGGAGTTTCTATATCTTTCACATTCCAGGATCTTATATGCCTCTCTCAAGTCTCTCTGCAGCTCTTAAGAATTATTTTTACCTCGTGTATGATCAAAAATTATTCTGTTCAGAAGTCTGAGTTAAAGCCTTTGCAGTTGCCTCAGCTTGCTGCTGATTATTGCTCAATAGCATTCACTTCCATCTCTTGTTGAATATAGCTTCTATTTTCTCCCCCAAAGAGGTTATACATTTGTGCAATCTGTTTTGCCCTACGTGAATCACATCAAACATGCCCCTGAGAGATTATGGTTCATCTTTTCTGACATCTGGGGGAGCAGCCCAAAGCGAAGAAGACAAATACAACACTGAGCTCTTTGAGTGAAGGACTTGAAAATTCTATTTGATGATTTTTATATTTCCCCTGAAAAGCACTAAAAGGATAACAATACTTATCCCATATCTATTTCATATAACCATTGCAGGGATTCATTAGATCATCTATGTAATGGGCTTAGAGCTCTTCAAGGAAAAATACTCTAGGCTCTTATCCCCAGCTTTTTATCCTTTGACCCTTCTGTGACCTTTTATTGAAGTTAGGATAGTTAATTACTTTTTTAAAAATCTCAAAAGACAGCAGTGATAAAGAGAGGGTGTCACACAACTTTTCCTTAAAAGTTCAGTATAAAACAGCAGGCATTTGGCCAATATTAGTTTTCTTCCCTGTGAGATTTCTCTTCAATGAATACCTCAAAAGCACCCTGTGGCTGTGTGCTTACCTGCAGGTCTCACCCCAACTCCAGGGATTTTGCACTAATTTGAGGTCTTGCAAAAGCTGTGACTCTCCACTTCAAGACTCATAAATTCCATGCAGTGTACATACATTCAGTGCCTCTAACTACATGCTGCATGGCCAAGTATAACAGAGCTACACTAAGATTCTATGTAAAATAAAATCTGCCTAAAATCAGGGTTGTGAGAATATATACATGGAATACAAGACAGTCTTTTTGGATTCGCAGAATCCAATCACATAGAGTTGCAACAAATAATCTTTGAACACCTGGCACTGATCTTGGCATATAATAGGTGCTTAATAAATACTCAGTGAAGTGAGAGAAGGGAAGTTCAGTTTTAGCCACGCAATAACTGGCTTTAGTAACTTGAGTTCTTTCTTCTTCGTGCATTCTCTTACTTAGGAAAGATAACAACAGATTTCTCACCCCTCATGTCACCTTAGAAAAGAAGAAGCCACTTTATTAACCAATCTTAACACAATGGACAAAAGCACTGTCAGGGATCTGTGATTTTTTTCTTCTCTAAAGTCATCCTGGACTTTTCTACATGTAATACATTATCCCTCAATTTCCCAATTCCATGCTTCATAATGACCCACATTTTTGCATTTAAACTTTTTCTACAGTGGAGTTGATGGACTGATTTAATCTCTTGGTGTAAGGATAGCATCAATTTGATGCTGCCAAAATTACTTTTATAACCTTGAAGCAAATAACACAGTTCCCCTTCAGTCATGTTCAAATGATACGTAGACTGTGCGTCACTCTCTAGTAGAACTGGGTTAATTTTAGGCTCTACATCTGCTATGAGAAGTAGGTACAGCAACTATAAAAAACTGGAGAAATAAGAATGAAATATAATCACATTATTGACTGGATATTATAGTTTTCAAAAATCTATAGTGATAATAATAAAGTTGACAATAATATTCCATCTTTAGGTTTTGTGATTTACATTTATAAACTTCACTTATGTAAATTGCCTCACTGATTCTCATATTTTTCAATGACAAATATTATTAGCCACCATACTGCACACACATGCAAACATTATACAGATAAACAGATTAAGACTAGATATTTTAAATGCTAGTCATAGTAAACAACCTTCATTTTTTTACAAAACTTTCATTTTGTTTGTGTCTCCATAATATTATCATGCTGTTTTCCAAAGCAGTTATACTATTTCACATTGCTACCAGCAATGTGATGGGTCCTTGTCAACATTTGATATAGTCCTTCATTTTGGTTTTAGCCATTCTAGTGGATGTGCAGTGGTAGCTCAGTGTGGTTTTTTTTCTTTCTTCTTCTCCACAAAGCCCCCCAGTATGTAGTTGTATATTCTAGTTGTAAGTCCTTCTAGTTGTGCTATATGGGATGCCACCTCAGCATGGGTTGATGAGTGGTGCTTTGTGCACACCCAGGATCCGAACTGGTGAAAACCTTGGCCCACAAAGTGGAGTGCGCAAACTTAACCACTGGGCCACAGGGCCGGCACCCTCTGCGGGGTTTTAATATGTCTAATAACCACTGATGTTCAGTACCTACTTCGTGTGCTTATTTCAATCTGTATTCCCAATATGGAGTAGTATCTGCTTAAATCTTTACCCAGTTTTTCTTCTTATTTTGGGTTTTTGAGAATTTCTTATATATTCTGGATAGAAGTCCTCTTTTAGATCTGTGACTGGCAAATATTTTCTTCCTATCTGTGGCTTGTTTTTTCATTCTCTTTATGGTGCCTTTCAGAGAGCAGAACTTTTTAATTTCAATAAGATACAACTACAAATTTGGTTTTTTATGGGTCGTGTTTTTGGTGTCATATTTAATAGCTCTTAGCATTGAGGCTTTTTCTGTTAAGTATGATATTATCTGTATGTTCCTGGTAGATATTCTTTATCATATTGAGGAAGTTCCTTATATTCTTAGTGTGCTGAGAGTTTTTATCAGGAAGCGATATTGAATTTCTTCAAATGCTTTTTTGTGTCTATAAACACGATCATATGTTTTCTTTTTTAGTTTATTAATATGATGAATTACATTGACTGATCTTCAAAAGTTAGATCTTTACTTACCGGGATAAAATATACATAGTTATGATGTGTTCGTCCTTCTGATATATTGTTGAATTCAATATGCTAAATTTTGTTCAGAATTTTATGTATATGCATTAAAGATATTAATCCTTGTGGGGTTCTTTTGTAATGTCTTTTATGATTTTTATTTCATGGTAATACTAGCTTTATAAAATGAGTGGGACAATATTTTCTCCTTTTGAAATTTCTGGAATAATTGGTGTAACTTCTTCCATGTGTGTTTGCTAGAATTCACGGGTAAAGCTAACTGGGCCTGGAGTTCGTTTGTGGGAAGGTTTTGTCAAGAACTATGAAGAGGCTGAGAGTTTAATTGACTTGCAAACTAACAAGTTAGCCTGCCACTGTTTCCTGAATGCTGAAAGAAGACACAAGCAAGCATCCTGATCATTAGCATATTTTGTCCTTTCCCCTGCATACAAGTCCCACGGATGTGATATCTGCATTACAGTGGGTTGCATTATTTGAGAGGAAATTTGTGTTTAGGGAACCTACTTATTTTTTTAGTAGTCTGCAAATACATCTACTCTGTGCTCTGGGGGAAATATTATCCTGCATCTTTGTCACCCTGGAGAGTAGTCAAGCTCCACCTTTGCTCTAGAAACAGATGCTATCTCTATCTTCCAAGGCTGTAAGCAAAACTTCCCTAGCCTCCAAAGATAGACACTAGCTCTATCTTCTAAGACTGTTTGCTATACAAACCTTCTTGAAAAGATTGTCTGAAACAAGGGACAATTAGTGCCTCTGCTCAAAAGATGTGCACGTACAGGAGAAATCCATGGAAAATTATATCTCACAGGCTGTTAAATAAATATTCAATTGCTTTAATAAAAATATTGTTATCCAGGGGCTTGTCTGGTGGCATAGTGGTTAAGTTCACATGCTCTGCTTAGGCAGCCCAAGGTTCACTGGTTCAGATCCCAGGCGCAGACCTATGCACTGCTTATCAAACCAAGCTGTGGCAGGTGTCTCACATATAAAATAGAGGAATATGGGCACAGATGTTAGCTCAGGGCCAATCTTCCTCAGCAAAAAGAAAAGAAAGAAAAGAAAGGAAAAGGATTGGTGGTGGATGTTAGCTCAGGGTTAATCTTCCTCAAAAAAACAGAATATATATATATATATATATATATATATATATATATATATTTGTGTGTGTGTGTGTGTGTGTTATCCAGGTGATAGATTTCTTCTTCAGCATGCTTTGGTATGCAATTTTTCCATTACATTTAAGTTGTTGACTTTACAGGCATAAATTTTTTCATAATATTCCCTTATCCTTTTAATATCTGTAGAATCTATCTCCTTTGGTAATCTTTGAATTATTCTAACTCTCTATATATCCTGTGTATATAGATAGAACCACAAAGTAACGAGTGTTGTTCCCTTTACTGAAGTGTATATGTTGCCATAGGCAATCGGTTCACCTAGGTTTCTGCAGATCTTACATTTTGTGGGGAATTAGCAGAGCAGCACCTCTTCCCAGTCATTGTGGTTGGCCGTCTTTTATCTATAGGGAAGATGATGGAGGAAGACTTAAGATGGTGCTTTTTGTTAATGTCCCTGAGGAGGAGAGCAAAGACCACTCTCTTCTCAGAGGATTGTAGGTAGCAATGAGCCCCACTCTGCTGAAGACACTTGCAGAGTGTAGGACATGGATCTGTGGGAGCCTTACACTAATATTACCTGCTTTCCTCTCAGTCTTTATCCCCACTTCTCTTCATCTCACCCCGTTGTTTCCACTAAGTTTAGTGTTCCGTAGTCACTGGACCCGGACTAGAGACTCAGCAGAAAACAATCAAATGAGTCTGAATTTTCATTTTTTCAAAACTTTCCAGTAAAGTCACATACGATTTTTTGGATACATTGAAGAAAATATATGTCTTTATCTGGCAGGAAAAATAAAAAGCGTATATGTAGTGTTTGACAAGAACCTCTTGATAATGAGGGAGAGAAATCCAATTCTAAATATTTGAGACAAACAGAAAATGGGGTTATTGGAAGTGTAAGAGGGCATATTGACAATTAGAAAGAGAGTACATCAATCAAAGTTGAAAAAGAAGAGATTCAACTGGGCCTCAGGAACCTGAATAATGCCAGTACTTTCTATATATTTCACCTGCGCTTCTATGGATCATTTGAATATTCTCTCTGAAGATTCGCTCCTCCCAGACAGTAGGAAACATTGTCCCTGAGAGGTTTGTAACTTCACCTCTCACAAGATTTGTTTAGATAGGATTGACCTCTCAGCTGTTTAATCTCCAAGTCCAAAATTAACAAAAAGTGCTATAATTGATCCCAAGTAGGCTGGGGAGAGTCATGCCAGAAAACAATGAGGAGCCTCATCTTTCTGGGACCCGTTAGTGCAGGCATCAAGCTTAGGCAGACAGCATATGGAGAATATATAATCCTGGTTTCTAACTCCAAGTATAAATAAGTTGACTTATACATATCATGTGCACTTAACAGGTAAGTGAGAAAATCAGGACTGCTTCTCTGGCAACTCCTCTGTCCTCAATTCTGCACACACTAGTTCTGGGTACATCTACTTTAGTATTTTTAGTGTTTTCTAAAGGTCCCTGTCAGCCAGATTCCACCTCATATTTGTTATGATGAGACCCCTTTCTCTATTATGATAGTTGCGTAAATTTGAGAATGTCCACTAATATCTATGATTCTCAGTTGTATCACGTTAAACCTGAGAAATTGATTGTACAAAATCAATATGTCAATACCATTGATGCAAATATTGCCCAAAATTGACTCCAGCTCTCAGATGTATTTTGTTTGACCTGCACAGTGTTAACTTATTTTTGAATGAAAAATCATGATTATCTGGCTTTAGTGGAATTATCAGAATACATGGCAACACAAGGCTGGAGCTAAGCAGTGGTCACCCCCTTCAGAGGAGCATGCTCTCCACGCTCTATTACTGTCCCTACTCAGCCAGCATCTCTCTCATGCAGTACGATCTAACATTCTCAGGCATTTAATATTGTGAATCCTGGCTAATTGGAACAATGGATGTGAAAATGCTTAGCCTTCCTTCTGTTGAGTCTAAATCAGAAACCTGGCAATTCTACCCATTGCCCTCATTCTTCTACAAAATTATAAATGTCTTTAGCACAGAGATTATGTCTTTCTAATTTATGAATTCTCCGCATCATTTAATATATTACACATGAGAAATAAAACTCCTGGAAGCAATGTTTGGTAAACAATGTTTGGAGTTTTCCTTTCTGAGCACTGTCCATTCAGATTCAAGGGCTTATGAGCTCTAATTCCGCCTAGAAGCGCCTTATCCAGGCTCCTTACCACATGCACAGGAGGGAAATACAGACAGGGACTAGAATCAGCAATGATCACCTGGTGCCGACATCTATGACATTTATAATATTACATAGAATATTTTTCTTTAAAACCTTTAGGAAGACAAAAAAAAGTAATTAATGTAGAACAGCTAACCATAAACCTACATTTCTAATATAACTTCTAATTCCTTTTCATTATGATTTGTATTCTTTGCTAAATATGGCAGCACATTTTTGAAGAATTGAAAGATAAATGGGTAAGGTAAATATATTTGATTTAATTGAAGTGTATGTGTGTGTGAGTGTGTGTGTGTGTGTGTGTGTTACAGGCTGCAATGTATATTTCTCTTCAGGATGGCAAGTCTCAAATTTTTTCTTTTAATCTTTTTTTTTTTAAAGATTTTATTTTTTCCTTTTTTCTCCCCAAAGCCCCCCCCCCCCCCCCCCCCCCCCCGGTACATAGTTGTATATTCTTCGTTGTGGGTGCTTCTAGTTGTGGCATGTGTGACGCTGCCTCAGCGTGGTTTGATGAGCAGTGCCATGTCCGCACCCAGGATTCGAACCAACGAAACACTGGGCCGCCTGCAGCGGAGCGCGCGAACTTAACCACTCGGCCACGGGGCCAGCCCCAAGTCTCAAAATTTTTATAGCATTATTATTATTTTGATGGCTGAGTGATGACTAGTTAGGTGTAGCAAAAGAAACAAACAAAAATAAACAAAGGACCTCTCCTTACCCTTGTATGCTGCAAAATAATATTGATAATAATCTAATCTAATCTTAATCTAAAGGCATAGCGACAATTATATCTATATATAGATATATTTATATTGTCCTATTTGTTCTAATAGCTTGAAGTGTATTATTGTTTTCCATATTTTTAAAAGCATTGAAATCATCAAATTTTCTAAATGACTTATCCATTTTGAAATTTTAATAGATCAGGAGCAGGCAAACTATGGCTAGCTTTCTGCCTTATTTTGTAAACAAAACTTTATTGGAATGCCGCCATGCCTGTTCACTCGCATGTTGCCTGTGCTTTCGCAGCACAACCATAGAGCGGAGTAATTGTTAACGGAGACCATACGGCCCTAAAGACTAAAATATTTACTAACTGTTGCTTTAGAGAAAAAGTCCATCAACTCTTGCACTAGGTAATAATAAGGTAGCAATAATTATGACTATGTAAGGTAGGTTCAGATGTAAAATTCAAATTAAAATATATACACGCACTTTGATTTTCACACTAGATTATGTACTAAGGTGATTTTATTCTTTTCTGATTTATAACAAATAGTGTCTTAGTGAGTAATTTTTTTCCTTGCTTGAAGAACACTTAATATTGAATTGCTTGCTAAAGCTTTCATGTTTTTATTTTAAATAAACATGTTTTTGAGCAATATTATATTATTAAGCTCATAGTTTACTGTGCTTGGGCGTTGTCTTTGTTTCTACAAATGTCTCTAACATCAAACAACTAATGATCTGAAATAAATAATAACAAACCTAGAGATTTCTCTGTCCTCAAATTATATGCTGATACCATGAGTACCACTCAGAACTGGAAATACAACATCTCTTTTCCTTTAATTTTCACAACAACCTACTCAGATGGTTTATAAAATAATAACCTTGTAAATCATCAGGTGAAGGATTACATAAAACTAACCATAATTATTGACCTTAAATTTCAAAATATCCCCCTCATATTTTATTGTCTATTACTTAATGACATGTTTGCTCAATTTTAAAATATTCCCTAACCATAATGGCCTGAGTCAAATGCTGATTCAGGTATTTTAAAGGAAGGCATCTCCAACTTTGATTGCCGAAGCACAATACAAATATGAATGAAGAGGTTAGGATTAAATGCACTGGCATATTTAATCATTGTTTCGTTGTATTCTTATAGTTGTGTAGAAAACAACAGTGGGAAGTACTTTGCCGTTTTAATTGTGAATCTGTGGGTGTTCTAAGGTAATCACTAAGGAAAAAGACAGTTGGTTTTAATGTCATTTTCTTCTTATTTAAGACACAAAAATAAAGATTTTATCCTTAAAGGACTGAGTTGTCCTACTCAATTGTTTAAGGGTTCATTTATATTTATTCATTTATATTATGTTGAAATAATTTAAATCAGATGGAAAATTAGCAAAGTCATAAAATTAACTCACTCTACTTTTTTATAGCAGATATTTTAGATGTGTGCTTTAGTTTTTCAGAAAATAGCTGAAAAATATATTTTGGAATAAGGCCAATACAGATATATAAAGTTAAGAAATATTTTGCTCTAGTTTTGTCATCCAAATAAAGATGACCTGAATAAATCAAATAGCTCCACTCCATAGAAAGATATATATCATACATGCCCAAATACAAGACAGGAGCCTTTCTCCTCATAAATTATCTCTCAGGGAAGAAAGAATCAACCTACATCCCTCATCACACAGACACTTTGACTCCCCTCCTGTTAAAATGCATGAGCCAAGCCTATTCCAACCCAATAGCAAATCCTTAACTGTGCACTAGTTTCCATCTCTTGTCTCCCATTCAACTGATTTTTCTATCTCCCCTGTATCAAAAATTTCCTTCTTTGTATAGTTAATTATACATAGTGCTTACAATGTGTGAGGAACAGTTTTAAGTGTTTTACATGTCTTGACTCATTAAGCATCATTTAATCCTATAGTTTACTATTATCAAATCCATTTTACAGATTAAAAAATGAAGCCAGGGGGCTGGCCCCGTGGCCGAGTGGTTAAGTTCGCGCGCTCCGCTGCAGGCGGCCCAGTGTTTCGTTAGTTCGAATCCTGGGCGTGGACATGGCACTGCTCATCAGACCACGCTGAGGCAGCGTCCCACATGCCACAACTAGAAGAACCCACAACTAAGAATACACAACTATGTACCGGGGGGCTTTGGGGAGAAAAAGGAAAAAATAAAATCTTTAAAAACAAAAAAAAAAAATGAAGCCAGGATTTGAGCCCTGGCAATGTGTCTCCAGACTCTATGATCTAAAACGCTGTGCTTTTTGCCTCTCATCTCCAACTGCATAAATTTACCAGGAAAACTCTCGTTTTACAACAAATAAAAAGAAATCCCTCTCTTTTGATTCCCACACTGCCATCCAGCTACACACTCATTTCTTGTCTGGTTACCTTTTTTGCCAAATGGAATTCTCCATAAACATCTCACTGAAGTAATTATCAGCGGTTAACATGGTCGTTCGTCCTTTTAAAATATAAATTAAGACCTGTCGTTCACATGTTGCACAGACACTTCTATTGGCTTTCTGTCACAATCAGAGGAACTTGGAAATATTCACCATGGTATACTAGCGTCAGCAGGCTCTGGCTATCTCTCGGACTCACATCCTAATTCTTTCCTTCCTTGATGATGTTTCCAAGGAAGCGCACCTGGAAATCACAGCACACTCCTTTCTCAGGGCTTTTGCCCTGCTGTTCTCTTTAACTGAGCTTACTGTAGTCTTCCCTTTTATACGTTTATTTCCCTGTTTTTAAGACTGGAGTTAAATTCATTTTACTGGGCTTAATCTGAACAGATAGGCAGATGACATAGAAAGAGAAAAGAGCTTCATTAGCGTCAGTTGTTTGACCAATCAAATGGCTGTGCTTTGTACACAGGTTGTATAATTTAACTGATTAGCCTTTGCTCAGCTTTAGAAAGCATGAGTAGAGCCTCACTCGGTCATTTATTAGTTGTGCTTTAATAAAAAATGCCCTCTGTACTTTCTGAGGAGATTGTGTTTACATAAATATAGTTTCTGGTGGAGATAGATAGGTAGGTAGGTAGACTGATAGAGATAGACAGATGTAGAAACACACACGAGAGAGAGAAGGAATTTATTACTACATTTAAACAAAACAATTCACAACTTCATTTAGCACAATGTATGTATTTTAATTTTGTGGAGGGTAGAATTTCTTCTTTTCCTTTAAATCAGCAGATCATTATTGGTCTGAACCTAGAAAAACACCCTATGACTTTTAAAAAAGGCAATCTAAAGATCTATACATGTATGTTTCCTTTCATAATTACTTAATTTGTAGGACTGCTGTGAATTTTAAAAGAGATGATAATGTGTATAACATACTTAGCATGTAGTAAGCATTCAATGAATATCTATTACCTTTATTACTATTGTTAGTTTTAGTTGAACTAGTAAAGCAGCTCCTATGGTCAGCTTTATCAACAAAAGTACTAATAATTATTTTTCACACTTGAAGAATATAGTGTGAATATACCACCCTAAAGAAAATTGAAATTTAACATTTAAAGAGTATTCAAAAGGAAATGTCATACTCCCTACAGCAATTCCACATTTAAATCCAGAAATAATCCCAGGTAACTTTTAAATAAGGTATGACCCCACAGCATCTGAAGATAGTTGATGGACTTTTCTCCAACTCTAGAATCTCATTCTGAGAGGTTGTTTCTGATAGCAAGTTTCCTAAAAGAAGAACTTGACAGGGGGATGCTAGTTCAAGGGATTTTTCTAGGCAATGCTCTCAAGGAGAATGGGAATGGAGAGAGCGAAGCAAGACAGGGCAGAGGTAAACAGCTGAGTAAAATTTACCCTCAGCTGGAAACTAGCTTTATTCTGATATTGTGGGGAGGATCTAGATCTTTCCTATATTTCATTTCAGCTTTGGGTGGATCTAAGGCTTTTCTTCATCCTACCAGGATCCAGCTTAAAAACCAGATTACTAGGTTTAGGCAGGGGAAAAAGAAAAATGGCAGTCACTTGATTGCATCTTAAAACTTCTACTAAAAAAAAGGCTTATATCACTTTCATTCACATAGCACATAGCATTGCCTAAAGCCAGTTATATGGCCAAAACTGATGTCAAATTGGGTGAAATGTGTGATTCTTCCACAGGACAAGCCCCACCTAGAAAGAGAAGTTAAGTGGAATCCTAAGAAAATCTACCACTGTTCATATTTTTGTCTACAAAATATTTGGTTATCCTCTCACATGCAGAACCCTGTCACCCTCTCCCAAAAGGGAGAGCAAAATATCCCATGAAATCGTGGAACTGGAATGAAAAAGCCATATTATTTGCACTCAACAGAGTGAGCAAAACCATATATACATGTGTGTACATATCTATCTCCAAAATAAAAACTAAACAAATCCTTTCCATTTCCGAAGGGGGAGAGTTTCCGTCTCCTTCTCTTCCTCCGCTCCTCATCCTCTACCTCGTCCTCCTCCTCCTCCTCCTCCACCTTCTCCACCTTCTTCGCCCTCGATCTACTCTTGAAGCAAAACTTCCTGGTCCAATGTTTTTCATGGTCCTTCGCTCTGATCCTCTTGAGGGCACTTTCCCATTATTTCCAGGGGCCACATCTCAAGAAGATTTTGGAGAATATTCCTTCCCTGGGGGCTAAGGAGCTTTCGCATGCTGCTTCTTGACTATAGAAGATTGGGTGCCCAAGGGTTGTATCAGATTTTTTAACTCACAATCTCTTTTAATCCAGGCTGTTGGTTTTCTTTAAAGTAAAACTTTTTTTTCAAAAGCATGATGACCTTTTGTCTACTTGATTCCAACCCAGTATATGTAACAATAATCACACTAATGATTCTTTATCAGATTTTATTTTTTCTCTGGTCTTAAGTGCAGTTATTTTGAGCCCATGCAGCTTCTGTGGGAGACCTACTCTCTTAGTCGGAGAGCCTGAGCCATTTTATGTCACCGAAAGGATTTAGCAGATGCCACATTAGTGGATTCAGAGAAATGTTCATTTAAACATTTCAGTGGGTATAAACTTGATGTGTTTCTTGCTTGAGACTGAGTTTTAATTGGTTTTTGTTGCTTAAGAGCTTTCTTAGTTTTTGTTTGACCAGTTGGAGTTGAGAAACAGTTTCAGTATTGAACCCTGCAAGTCCTGGTGTGTGCTGGCTTTCTATATCGCCTTCTACTTCTGCTTGCCAAGTGGCCAGATTGCTCCTGAACTCATCTTTTTCCAGGGATACTTGTCAATAGTTGTACAGTTGTAAGCATGTAATGTGTACAACAGTCTAGTTTCCCTTTTCTTTCCCTAAATTTTCTAATTAAGGAAAGAAAAGCACTAGCAAACTCAGTGCTTTAATGTATTTACAGTGGTTGAGCTGATCTCTTGCAGGACTTCAGGTTATGAGAAAGTTGAATTATTTCCTAGGTCATCACTGATCTTATAGTATAGACCTATTGAATCTCATCTCAAATTGTGGGGAGTGTACAAGGGCACCCCCTCCATAATGAACCTAGGATCTATATTTCTCCCCATTGGCCTCATGTCTATGAAAATCCTATCACAGTGATGGCTTCTAACAATATTCAGTAAATATTAATTCCGTTTTTTAAAATGTATGTATACATGTCTAGATTGATTGGTTGATGACTAAAAAGTCTTTGGGGCCCTATGTAGAATGTCTGCAGTTTTATTTATCTTCTTTCCAACTTTTTAATATTTTCTACCACACATATTAAAGAGTTTCATTTTGAGGGCACAATCTCTTTCTTATACTACAATATCAGCTCTCTACACAAATGTGTGTTCTTTCCATCATGCTTTGCCTTTGTGTATGGTTGCTACTTTGCTGGTAATATGATTACTTGAAAAGCAGCTGCTCAGTTTTTTGTTTCTTATTTTCTTTCATTGCTTCAAATCTTGATGGAAACACATAATTTTTTAAATTATTCAATTTCGTTTTGTTGCTTTCAGTAGTTTTAAGAAATAATATCTAGTGCTGGCCTGGTGGAGTAGTGATTAAGTTTGTGCCCTCCACTTTGGCAGCCCGGCGTTCATGAGTTCAGATCCCGGGTGCAGGCATACACACTGATCATTAAGCCATGCTATGGCGGCATCCCTCATATGAAATAGAGGAAGGTTGGCAAAGATGTTAGCTCTGCAACAATCTTTCTGAAGCAAAAAGAGGAAGATTGGCAACAGATGTTAGCTCAGTGGCAATCTTCCTCACCAAAAAAAAAAGAAATAATGTTCAAAATTAACATTTCCTTCTCTTTTGCGTATTATTTTATCATTATGATAAAAATTATTCTTCTAAATTTAAATTTGCTTTATATCATTAGTGAGAATTTTTATTATATTTTGTTTTCTTTCCAAATAGTGGAATATTTCATCTTGCAGCTTCTCTTTTACAAAATCTCCAGTCATTAGATATATGTAGATGTAAGATAACTTCATCTTAATAAAAAAAAAGATAACTTCATCTTCCACTTTAGATATGTTGTTAACTCGTAAAGAATAATTTAATAAAGTTTAAATGTAATGCAGGATTTATATTATATTAAAATTGCTAAAATCAGGTTCTTCAGAAATCTTAAAAACAAAATTGAATGAAGCAATTAAAAAGTCAAATCCCTTAGATATATTAAATGTGCATAATACTCTCTTCATGATTAATCAATAATATTTTTTTTAAAAAGTATGTTACAAACAAAAGGAGATTTTCTCCCTTTCTGGTATTCTATTTTGACCAGTTTACTTCAATGACATGAACTAAAATCTAGCAACAATAGATATCATATCTACAAAAGTCAGAGGGACATATTATTATATTGAAATAAAGGATTTAAGAATCTTAATTTTTAATATGTTTAACATATGTTGCCTAATTTATAGATCTCCTATTGAAGGGTGAAAATTTGTGAAAATTAGATAAATAAATTTATAAAACGTACAAATACCTAAAACCTATTAAAGTGAAAATACTATTTTAATTTACACAATTTACTACATTTAAAATTCTCTCTGTTACTATGAAAAAAAGTATGGGTTTAAAAACCAGGGATAATTTGATACGAATAGTGGCTCTGGCTTTTATGAGACTAGACTAGTTGCTTAATTGCTCTTAGTTTCTGTTCCCAATTTGCAAACTTTAGTCAAAACCACCAACTTCGTAGGATCATTACAAGGAATGAAAATGGAATATAAGGTAAGGTATCAGTAACTAACAGATATCATTATTTTGTTTACTACCATCTCTGATGTATCTAAGAATAAACTAAGCACAGTCAGGATGAGAAATGGGAAAAATGACAGCAAAAACTATTGAAGAGTTTTATTTTAAGATTTGCCTCACTTTTTAATTGTCTTATTATTTTTCATATTGGACTTTATCAGAGACAAGCAACTGGATTGCATGGTCCATAAGCCCTTTTGAGAAGGACCGTTTTCATTTCCTAAAATGCTTTTTGATATATCGCACTAATCTCTCTTGAGTTTCACATGCCTTTTTTCCTATGGCTTTCTAGACCCATAAAATGGAAATACGTTTTAAAATCCAATGGCATTATTTCCAAATAGTTTAGTCTCTCTCTTCTGGAGTTCTACATTTCATAATTTATTTATGGCCATTGCTATAATAGTTTAAAACTATCACAATATCTCCTGCAATATCCCCAGTAGTGCTTTGGCAAAGAAAAGAAAAACCACGTACACCCACACATGTACTCTCTAAACCAAAACTTATAAAGATGGTATTAAGCAAAATAAGCCAGAGAGAGAAAGACAAACAACACGTGATTTCACTCATCTATGAAAGGTAAACAAACACATCGATAAAGAGAACAGATTAGTGGTTACCAGAGGGGAAGGGGATATGGGGGTGGGCAAAAGGGGTAAAGGGTCACATGTGCATGGTGACTGGATAAAAATCAGAATATTGGTGAGCAGGATGCAGTCTATACAGAAACTGATATATGATAACGTACGCCTGAAATTACACAATGTTATAAACCAATGTGACCTCAATAAAATAATTGAAAAAAAAAGAAACAAGATTCTGGTAGGAAATCTCTCTCTTTTTGTATCTATTTGTGTTTTAGGAAGCAAGTCACACGGATAGACAGAATAACAGTATTGCAGCCAGCAGGAAGCTTTGTTCTATGTTTGAGCTATATTATCAAGAGGAAAAATCTAGTCTAGATTCAGGGAAGTCAAAGAATGTACAAACTCATTTGCTGTGTACTATTACATAAATGAGAAAAAATCTCTGACACTTAAATGTTTTGCAACTGCCTTGTGTATTATCTCCTAGTTATTATTCCATGGTTTCATTGAAACATTGAATATATATTTTATACAATTATCTTTTAACTGATTGTACAAGAGCTAATGGAAATCTCATTAATACTCAAAATTGTATGCAAATAGTAAGTTAATGATTTCTCAAAGAAAGGAATACTTGCAAGAAAATCACAAGGAGTGCTTGTTAGAGATGCAGAATCTTAGAGCTGTTAACCAAACTATTGAAGCAAAACTTTGGGAATGAGTCTGAGAGTATGCATGATAATAAAGCTTCCACCAATGATTTTTCTGTGCAGTAATTTACTTGTTTACATCACATTATATATCTAAAATCAGGAAATTAAAAAATAAATGTTACATACTAATATCTTACATATTTCATAATGATTTATGTCTTTAAACCAAAAGCCTAAAAAAAGTTTCAAAAGAACTCTAATGTTTAACATAAATTATATCCCTTACATCTACAAGTCAGACTTTCCTATACTAAAACCTGTGCATCATTAAAAATTAAACAATGATATGTGAGGAGGCTTTGAGCCCCAGAATATCAAGTTCCATCAAAGTTGAGATTCTCATATAAATCTAAAGAAGTAAACTGCAACAGTAAAAATTATATGTATATATAGTACACATATAAGTATATAATCTTTTCTGCAACAGTAAAAATTATAATACATAATTTGATACGTAAATTAAAACTTTTTCAGGGAAAAATAAATCACAAACAAAGTGAAAAAGTTAAAGATCAAGAAAAATGATCTGTACATAATAAACAAAGTTTTAATGTCAACAGACATACAAGTGAGTATTAAAAAAGACCAAACAACCCAATACAGGCCATGGGTATGAATAGAATATTCATAGAAAACATTAAAAACATGTAAGAAAAAGTGATCATTAGCCTTAGTAATCAGATAAATTAAAAATGAATTAGAGCTTAAAGTCAACTCTAGATTGTATTTCTCAGATAAGCAAATAAAAATATTGATAAATTCTGACTTGTCAAAAATGAGCTCTTTCATACATTAGTAGTGAGATTATAAATTGAAATCCCTCTTTGTGGTGGTTGACAGTATATTAAAAGGTATAAACTCTTTGTCTTAGCAATCGCACTTCTAGAAATCTAAGCCAAAGAAGTACTAACACATAACTACAAAGACAATTTGTTTTCAAAAGTACCTATTTGTGATATTGTTTGAATTACAAATATGAGAGAAATTCTCCTAAAGGGGAATAGTTACATATACATGGTTTATTCATTATATAGGATTCAATAAAAAGAGTAAAAATAATGAAATAGTTTTATAAGTATTAACATGAAATGATGTCATTCTATGTGGTTAAGTGAAAAGATAAATCATAAATAGTTTGATGCTATTCATGAAAAATTGTATTTGTAACCAAAGAGGTATGGAAACTTACACGTCAAATTAGTAGATTAGATATCACCAAAGTGTGGAACAAAGGGAGATAAAGAGGACATTTTCACTTTTTATCTTGTATTTTTTGAAATATTAACTAACAAGTATATATTGAAAATGTAAAAGAATGAAATAAAAAGAACAGAGGTGAAATGAGTTAACAACCACAAAATTCTTTTTCTTGAATTCTTGATGATTTCCAGAGTGTGATTCTCAATGAATTGACCGGTGGTCACAGAGGTTCTTCTCTGGGAAGGAATCAACAAACAGCTGGAAAAAGGGCTCACTACTGCCCACTCTGGGGAGTGAAACAGAAATCTTACCCCAAAAATGAGAACATGGAACAAGGAATAGTTAACTCTTTATATCAGCTTGCCTAATGGGAATTATCTCAGTCAAATATGGTTGATTTCAAAGTTTAGATGATATCCAGGGTTATATTCTATTTTTTCTATATTTCTATACTTTTTCTATATCTTTTGTAATTTCTTACTGTTACCTGAAACCAAATATGCCAGCTTTTCCTCCCCTCAAGCACTTTCTACTCATTTATATCAAAAATCTTGTCTTGTTTTCCAAAATTTAAACTTTGAAATTTAAAAGAAGAGGAAGCAAATATTTATTAACGTCAATTCTATGCCCGTCGCTCTTCTAGGATATGGGAATGCAATGGTAAAAAAACAAAAACAGACAAAAGCCCTGCTCCCATAGTGCAAGGAAAGACACAATAAACAAAGAAAGCTGTAGAATCTAATGTTGTGCAGTGCCAAACGTTGATCTACGTTATAGAGCAAATAAACAGGGAAGAGGAATAGGAGTGTCAAGTCAAGAAAGTGAGAGTGCTATTTAAGATAGGATGATCAGAACAGGCTTCACTGAGGAGGTGAGAATTAGATCCAAAGGAATTGAAACAGAAAAGTGTGCTGACATTCCAGAAAAGGGCAACAATTGCAAAGGCCCTGAGCATTTTAGGAACAGCACGGAAGCAAGTGTCACTGGAGCATAGTAAGCAAGGGGGTGAAGAGCAAGAAATACATCAGATGGGCTCTGGGTCTGTGTGTGTGTGTCTTTGTGTGTGTGTGTGTCTATGTGTTGAGGGAGAAAATACAATATAGATAATCCGTTTGGCCAGGGTCAGTAAATTACACCCGGCGTCCTGTCACCTGTTTTTGTAAATAAAGTTGTATTAGAATACAACCATACACTTCTTTGTATTGTCTATGGCTGATTTCACACTACAAAATAGGGTTAAGTAACTGCAAGAGAAACCGTATAGCCACAAAGTATGAAATATTACTATTTGGCCTTTTACAGAACAAGTTTGCTGGCTCTTCCTTAAGACCATTCTAAGGACTTTGGCTTTTATTATAAGTCTTGTAAGAAGACAGATACTTGATTCCTATTGTTTTCACATCTTAGGGGTCATGATAAGGGTTTTAAATTTATTCTATGTGTGATTATCTGTCTTTGGAGATTTTTAAGTAGGCAGTAATCAAAGGATTTCTGCAGCTGTTTTGTGGACAACATATTGTAAGGAAGCAAGAGTGGAAGCACAGAGAAGAATTAGACAAAGTAAAGTAGCAACAGCAAAGTGAATAAGAAATGATAGAGATTTGAACAAAGAAATTGACATTAGAAAGAAGGAAATTATAATAAATAGGAATTGCTAATATATTGGTTAGGGTAGTGAGAGAAAGTTAAAAATCAAGAATGACTCCTGGGTTTAGAACTTGAGCAACTGGTGACAGAGGGAATATTAAAGAAGGATTGTATTTGGAAGGGGGAGGGCATTGTGGCTGTTAGGTATATAGGTTTGGGATAGCTAGTAGATTTCCAAGTGGATATGTAAATAAAAATGGATATAAAGATGTAAGAAGGCAGAAATTGATAGAAAAATCTGGAAGTCATTGATCTATAGAGTAAATCATTTGAATATATTAGGTGAAATTATCTAGGGGAAAATGTTGATGGAGAAATAGAGAATTTTTTTGTGTCTATCAGGAAAGCAGAATGAGACCAAGAGGCCAATGACTTAGTGTGACAGAGTCTGCACAGAAAAAGATGGTAGCATTCCGCTCTATGATTACAGCCCTGGTGTAATCAGGGGTTCATCTTAACAACAGCTGAGGCTTGGGAGAAGGAGGACTAGTGCAATGAACGGAAGAGGGTTAGGGAGGAAGGATAATTGACTTTAATAATATGCCATGGATTCTAAGCTGTACAAAAAGGGAAGTGAAGACATGAGGGGCATGATGGATATCAAAAAAGTAGTAGGAGAAATGAACTCTGTACATATGAAAGGAAATCTTCTCATAATGTAATACTTGTTAACCATGGACCCAAAGAAATGTTTATCACTTGGAGTTGATCTTTAACTTTCTTTTATTTGTCATAAGAATGAGAATAACTATAAATTATTTTAATAACTCCTTATATTTGTGTGCCATTTTACAGTTTAGATGGTACTCACACATATATCAGAATGTCCAAAAATTAACAAAACAGTAAATGAAGCATTGTACATTGTCTTAGAGACTTAATAAATGAGGGGTAATCTACAAATAATGAAAGTACCAGCAGAACATACATCAGATAAATGCTAAGACGGAAAACAGAAAATGCCTTAAGTAAAAGTTGGTTTAAGATATGCTAAAGTTGGACATCCCTTTCCTAAGAATTCCACTTATTGGAGCTACATTTTAGTCATGCGAGGAAATATAAATACTTTGTAGTTATTAAAATCGAATTACTCTTTTCTGCGCATATAATTCTTTGGAAATGAACAATTATTTTTGTAGCTGTATGGATCTGATAAGGTAAGAACTGATGTGTTTCCGGAAGTACACTCCTAAGAAGACATGCGCTGTTTTTTCTCCTACAAACTCTTTGATGTTTGAGGGTGACACTATCACTGAGCCTCAAAATGTTACATGACAATGGACAAATCCTGCTTATAGGACCTTGTTTAAATATAAGGGCTCTGTAGTTGGGTAGATATGATTCACATATTCTTTTAAAGGGGATTATGTATTATACTACATGTCTTTTACCTTAGCTATAATAAGCTTTGACTCTGTTACAGTAGAAATGGAAATTAAACATTAACTATATTTCAAAAGCTTGTCTTATAAATGTTAGCACAGAATCAGCATGTTAATCTCAAATTTAAATATGTATAGTCCTGCATAAATGCTGCACTTGCACAAGCATTTGGTGCCAGAACATTCTTTGCAATTTACTGAGCTGTTTTGAATGATTGCACACTCAGCTCACACAGCCATTTTCCACTTAACCGAGTAGATTCAGAGCCAGAGAAGAGACACTATTTATTTTAGTGTCACCTATAGTTAAAGTTATGTCAGGATTTCTATTATGAACCTGTTTTCAGGGCTTTGTAACTGTGTAATAATTCTAATCATGGAATGAATCCAAATTTCTCTCTAAAGAGTAGCAAGGAACATAGCTTTAGAGAAAGCAGACCAAATATGCAGGGCTAAGGAAACATTCTAATATTAAGGAATACAATTTCTATGGAGCTTATAACTATTTTAGCAAAGTAGGGAACGATAAAAGTACAATTTAAAAAAATGCTTCACACTCTTGTGGAGATAGGCTGAGGGGAGAAAAGGCTCATGGTAATTTATAGACGGGATTAGATTCTTTGAAAATGATGCCCTCAACTTCTCAGTCAAGGTTATCTATGATGTATCTCTCCAATTCCCTGCCCAATGTTTAGATTAATTTGTCTACAAGAAATTACTATTTTATGTATGTTAATGTCGAGTCCATATACTGAGTTCCACTCTTGATTTTTCCTCTGTATTCACCAATTCTACACTTAAAATATTCATTTGTAAAAATAACATAAAAAGCTTTTATCAACCATGGCAAAGTTGCAACATTGAGTTTCCCCCTACCTGAGTACTGTGCACCAAAAATGTTCAGAAATATTTCCCTAGGACAGGCTAATTTCTAAGGAGAAATACCAAATCCCAAAGTGAGTTTTAACCTTTTCAGAATGTATGCTTGTCCCCATTTTATCATTTACTTGAATGTTAAGTTTTCTCACCAACCACTTACTCTTTTCTGAGACTCTTTGGGAGATGTGAAATGACTAATAACGTAGGACTTGAGCAAATCTCACACATATTACAAAACATTACCTGGTATTTCCTCCCATGTGTCATTGTGAGAAAGTCAATCTCTTTTATCTTTGATTTTCCTCTTATGTTATTACATTCTGTCTATGACGCTGTACTAAAAATCCATTCAACTCAGGATTCTTTATTTAAAAATGGGGAAGCACACAAATCTACCTGGAAGAGAATACGGTAGTGTTTGGGATCCTGGGCTTTGCTAATCTGTTTTGAACTTAGACTCTTCTATTTAAAGCATCTGTGACTCTGAGAAATATCTTTTGCTAATCCCCATTTTCATCATGTGGTTAGTATTGAATAGCAACTATTAAATAAATAACTAAAAGTAGCAAACTTTTTTTAGTACCAGGCACTGTGTAAACAGCTTTCATGCATTGACTCATTTAATTCACACAATAAAACATTGAGATGAGCTGTATTATTATCATAATATTATAGCGAGTGAAAGTGAAGAAGAGAGAGAAAGTCATTTACCTGCCATCACAATTAGTTGAGTGATGGGACTTGGATGTGAACCTAACAGTCTAGATCTTAACTTCATGCCCTTAACCTCAGGCTCTACAGCCACCCTCTGTGAGAATTAACTAAACAATACCTTGAACAAATTCATCCCAGTGCCTGACACACATCTAATGTTCAATAAATGATAGCTGTAGATTTTAAACGAACAGAGCAGTAAATTATTTAAAGGGTGTAAAACAGAAACATCCTAGCAAAATCTTTTAATTCAAAAACAAAAAACTGGTCTAGACAGATAACTTGGTCAATTTCAAGTGATTTTCTAAACGATTAAATCTATTATATAAAAAAATTAAAATGGTTAAACATAAAGCCATCTACACATTTGTTAAATTATCCATCCAAAAATAATTAGCGAGCAACACATATATATATATATCAGATAGTCTCCCAGAGTACATAGGCATTTTAAGCAAATTAGACATAGGTCTTTCCCTCAGGAATTTATCATCTACAGGTGCTCGTAGGCTCTGAACAAAGATATTTGAGACTACTTGTCATTCTTTAGTTGATTTATTCCCTTAATCATCCAGTAGGTCAGTCATTCAACAAGTATTTCCTGAGACTCTCCTATGTGACTTTCAAGTATTCTGCTAGATTCTGGGATAGATCAGTGAACAACACAGAAGTTGAATTTATTCTTATGAGAGCAGAAGTCCATAAAAGATTCACTAATAACATGTTTGAATGGCTCAAAATGAGTCAGAACTGCTTAGGGCAGGAACAACTAGAATACATTTAATAGAGGAAATGCTATTTCCACTGGACCTTAAAGAAAGTTATTTGGCAAAGTGGAGATAAGATTAGAAAAGCATTCTTAGAAACAATGTAAACCAAAGATTAGAAATGACAAGATGTTGGGCAAGTACTGACATTTTTAAAAGTTACATTTATCTTTAATTTAAAACAGGGCTTGTCAAATTTTACTGAATATTAGAATCACCCGAGACGCCTTTAGAAACCCCAGTGCTCAGGTCTCAATCCATACCAATTAACACATCTCAGGGAGGGAGGGAGGCATCAGTATTTTTTAAAGATCCCCAGGTTGTCTTAGTGTGGAGCAAATTTTGAGAACCACTGATTCAGAGTATAAAAAGTGAAAATTAAACATTCTAAGAGAAAAATTAGGTTGTAGTTAGATTGTAAAAGGATTTGAATCTCAAGGAAGACCATTTGAACATAATTCAGTGGGATATATGAAATGATCAGAGAAGAGAGTCCAGAAGCAGGAGAAAACTATGACAGGAAAACCACAGGAAAGGATGCTTGACTTGTGATTGAAGCCCCAAAATGTCAAGGAGAATGAGAAAAGAAAAATTCCTTACAGAATTTGGCAACTAGAGTGCATTCGATATCTTCCAAGAAGCATTTTTGGAGGGTAGCGAGGTAGAGAACTCGATTCCGATGGTGAGGAAGTAGGAAATATTAATATACAACTACCTCTTCAATATACCTGAACACAAAGTGAAGTTTGGAGCTATTCAGAGTAAAACAAGAAAACAGGAAGAAACACGGAAGGTACTTGATTATGTTAGTAGGCTAGAGGAAAGGTAACAGCAGAGAGAAAGAAGGGATAGAGATAATGGGTTACATACTCACATCCTTGAAGGTGTATGTGTTTTAGTTTGTATTCCCCCAATAGGAGAACTCATGTTAAGGATATGAGTGAAGGTAGTTTACTTGAGAAATACTCCCAAGAAGCATAGTGATGCTATGAGGAAAGTGAGACTAAGAAGGAGGAAAATTCAATATCAGAATCTGTTTTTGAGGTCACTAATGTGAGCAATGGGGGCTTGATCCAGGGAACCTCTGAGAAGTGTCAATCAAGGATGCTTTCCAGAGTCATGCATTTGAGATATGGAAGATTGGAGCGTTTTTTCTATTGGCTTTAATCTCTCAGTGTTTGTGAAGACTCCTAGGGAATTAACTCCTCTACCCTTCTTGGCTGTGGTTTCACTAGGTCCAGTATGCTCCCATGGTGTGTAGCGGACCTTGAGGTAGAATGCAGATGTCTATTGCTGGCAGTATGAGGCAAGCTTGAGTTCACACAGATCTGTGCACCACAGCTGTGGTTGCAATCAGAGGAGAACTGAGGGGATATGACGCAGGCACAAGATGTGTCTGCTACAGTGAGTATTTCAGAGACTGGTACAAATGAGAGAGAACCCCAAGAAAAGAACAAAGTATTATGTGCTAGACATGAAAAGATGAGCGACTACTTAGAAGAACGGAAAGTGGGGACAATCCTTCTCTGTGGCCTATGAATTGGGGTCAGTGGGAAAAGAGGGGCTGTAAAAGGAAAAATCAGCCTTCAATCAAGAAGAGAAGGAGACAAAAACGTAAGAACAGAGTGAGAGAATTAAACAATTAGAGAAAGCCAGAGTTCACATGGGAAAGTGCTCATAGTTGAGATGGCACTAATGTTGCGAATACGTTCGATGGAAATGAAAGTACGGAAAAGATTTGAGTGAGTGGAGATTGGAAGGAGAATTTGTTAGAAAAACAGCTTGTGATGTTTTGATGTTGAAGATAAAAGATGGAGACCACAAGAACTTGCTGTATATCAGATGCTTGATATACTTCTTACCAATGCTTTGTGTTGGGTATTATTACTTTTATTTTATATTTGAGGAAACTGAGGCTGGAGGCTCACCTAGAATGTGCATACAGATCTCTCTGTCCACAAAGATTTACTAATCCACTTGACCACGTTAATTCTTTTGGAGGCAGGAAGAAGTTGATAATTAGGCTGCAACTATAGCATTTCTAGGCAGGGAGAATTTGGCAGCTCGAAGATAGTAATTGACATGTCACTGTTTCAGTGCTAGTTCATATGGCATGCCCAAAGGCGAAGCCAAAACTAAGAGTCACTCTTGACTGTATTTTTGTTGTTTGTTTGGTGAGGGGGGCCGGGTAGGGGTAGGGTGGGGAAGAAGACTCATACGAGGGAGGGGAATGGGCAGAATATCAAAAACAGGAGACACGGAGACAGCCAGATTGCAGCCAGTTGGGTGCGGGTGCCAGTTGGAGAAGCAACGTAGAAAGCAGTTCTTAAATATCAATATCAAGAAAAATGTTTTGAGCTACTTAGTTCTCACTGCTGTGTATTAGTCAACAAATATCATTGAGTGCTATTATATTTCTAATGGTGAACAGCACAGAAACATTCTTCTCAAGCAAATTTTCTAGTTAAGAGGAAAAATACAAACAAACATTTTGATAACATTGTGGTCTGTGGCATGAAGGAAATATACAAGGTGTTATAGCATACAATTTAGAGTTCTTTTCTAGTGTGAGGGGTTAGGGAAGGAATTCCTGGGTAAATAAGTGGAAAGAAAAACTGAGTGAAAGCCAGGAAACAAGTGTTCTTGCAGGAGCTCTGGTATTTGTTAGTTTTGTGACATAGGTAATTTATTTAATTTTCTCATTCTTCTGTTTCCTTATCTGAAACGTTTTGTTAATTATACTGTAAGTAAAATTTTAAGACCAAGGTAGGAGGAAAATTATTTACAAAATAATAATATTAAGCAAGAAAATTTCATTTTTCCTAGCAGTGGTAGAAATGCATTCAAATCAGGAAACAGAAGCTAAGAATTTGCTGAAAACAATGCTTCTGTCAAAATCTGACAGACGCATCATGGACCCTTCCTAAGCTGTCAGTGGTTTACCAGTCACCCAAAGCAATCATTTCTGATAGGTCTTCTTCAACACTAAGATAGTGTTTGAAATCCTGACCTTATTAGGGAATAGCAGAAACAGCAAGACAGAAGCCCAAGGAGAATGGAAGCAATATTAATTGTCAGTAGTGTTGTCAGAACGCTAAGTATAGAATGCTTTAAGATATGTACCCAAGAACTGTGGATTTTGCTTTTAGTGGTTTTAACAGCATGAAATGCTTTGTGCTCCATCAAAAGAAATGTAAAACAATAATGATACAAATTTCTAAAAAGAATAGTGAAATCCTGCATATTGTGAGAGTCTTGCCTAAGAAAAAGCCCCTGGAGCATCATACAAGTCAAATGCTGCCAAAGTCTATTTCTAGACCAAATTTTCCTTGGCCTCAGGGAACAGCTGTCAAATGTTTCCTTGACTAACATTCAGTCAAAGCCATAGAGTCGATTGATAACTTTTAATGAATAAAGGCAGATTAATAAATGCTTGTTGACTTGACTTGGGGAAAAAAATAACCCCTGCTATTACATTGTATTCCAATTTCGTGCTGTGAAAGGAAAATGGAGAAAGTACATAAATTAGTAATAACCTATAGTTTTATAACACTCATTTATAAATGGCCGTCATTCATATCATTATAACAAGGGATTTAGGCTGGAAATCTAAGTAGTACCCCAATGGTCTCTATGATTCCTTGTAGGAAATGAGGTGCAGGAATAAATTCTTTAAAGACAATGTAATCCCAATTACACTATTAAGAAAAATTATACTATTAAGCAAGTAGTCTTTTGTCTTTAACAATTTCTTATGGGAAGCTATTGAATTATATTCTGTTGAAGGTTTCTATGTATATAACCGTAAACACTGGAATCAGTGTGTCTACAATATGGTAGGAAATTCAGCAATATGAACTCACATCCCTAAAGTAAAGCTACTGCTTTCATCTCACTATGCAAAATACACAGCGTTACCCAAACCTACTTCAGTTTGACTGAACGTGAGTCACATATTAATTGTGTTAAACCCTTGCTTTTGGAATTCTTAACTTTCATTAACATTATATTTAATTTCTTCACCACAAAACTTAAAGGTACATATTTTAGAATGCACTTGAGAGTATTTCATGCAGTTCCCCTATTTTATTTAGAAATAAAATCATACTTTCAATTATTCATTCATTCTCTCATTTAACAAGGTATGTTCCACATGTTTGAAATTATGCTACATTCTGGAGTAAAGATGAAAAAGATACATCCCTTCTGTCAAGGAGTTGCAGAATTACGATACAGTGTGACGGGTGGGATAATAGATGTACATATAGAGAAACTCAGCATTCTGGAGTCACACACATCTTCTAAGAGCTCTATATTAAACTGTGAATTAGTGTTACCAGGGAACAGCATATGCAAAGACTCAGAGGCTTGGAATAATGTAGCATATTTGAGGAATACAAAGTAGTCCAGTGTAGCTGTAATGGAAATTGCTCATCAGAAAATTGTGGAAGATAAACTCGTAAGCAGTGACAGGCAGAAAATATTGCTGCCTGTCACTGGGAATTAATAAAGCTCCTAAAGTAGATTTGCCTGGTATAAGATTCTAGGTCTGTAAGCACAACAAAAAACACAGCCTTTTTTTCCTAGATATTTAAATGATGTATGAAAAAACCAAAAATGCAAAATGGTTAAAACAAAAAATGAATTAGTCTTTTCCATCCTTGGATGGATCATGAACAGAGAAAAACAAATTTTTTTAAAAAAGGAAGAAAAAAATGAGGTAAGTGAAGAATTGTTAATGTAGTAGAAAATCTCACTGTAAATGGAGGAAAAGCAACATAGCATTTGTATATTGAAGATCCAAGCACAAATGGCAGTAGCAGTGGCAATTGTTACATTATTTCATATCCTCCACCAATGCCCCCATAAAAAACTTCCTGACCTCTCAACAAGGAGAAATCTCCATCCTGTAAAATTTACCAGCAGTAATTTTCAAATACTCGTTTGCATCAGTTTCAGAGGGAAACCTTAAAAAAATACAGACTTCTAAGTTCCCCTTCAGAACACGCGGACCTGTGACTAGGGAACAGGAACTTTAATTTGAAATATATAAAATAAAACAGACATCCTTAGATTGTTCTAATGCAACGCCAGATTTGGGTACCTCTGAGCTATAACCGTTGTGTGTTATTCAGATATATTATCTGTGTCACTCAAATGTATTATTATCATTTTGCATTTGAATCTTTATTGAATCTGTTTCATTCTGTTCTATTAATTTCTATATCTATAACATTGCCTCATATTATGCCTGACACCTATGAATAGTTTATGAATAAATATATTTATTTACTCAATACATTCAATAACACATATGTATAGGTGTGTTTAAAAAGATATGTCAGTGATAGATCTTTTCTCCAGCAGTTACTGTACTTCTCTTAGATATGCAAATGACAGCAATATTTTATTGACTGTTCCTGATATGCTCTTCTGATTATTCAGTGAACAGCTTTCTGTGGCCCAGGGTTCAGAATGTCTACTTATTGTTACTCAAATCTAATAAATCTTCCTCCTAGCAACTAGTCACTTCCTGCTGGCATATATGATCTACAGTAAGGTTCAAAGACAGGTTAATTCCATGCTATTGTTTATATCTGGATCTACACGAAGCAAACATTAACCATTCTGCACCAAAATGCTAGGTCAAACCGTTTTTCAACCTTCAGTAATGTGAATTTATTGTGAGAGAAAGATGACGACAAAAATCAGACTTCCTGGGCCTTTGGATTACAGAAACTAAGACTTTTTATTACTCTAATCAGAAATAACCTATGAGGAAATAATTTGTCTGAATAATCCTCCTAATTAAATGAAAGGTGCTCCAAATTCAATTAAATGCAATGAATTGAATTTAAAAGCTCCCAAAAAGAATACATTATCCTACATTTAGATTTATTTCCTCATTTAATTTAGCACAACAATAATATCTGGTAGGTGCAGATTTCCATTTTATAAATGATAAAATGGATGCTTTAGGTTTTAGGTCGCTGACTCATAGTCATATATTAAACACAGCACAGCCAGAATTTGGACCTAAATCTGTCCTTTTCACTATATCAACTGCGTCCTGTGAGTGATAAGTAAATGGGATAAATCCTTAAGAGAAGTCTGTGAAAATCAATAATTGCGTAAGATTACATACAACTTATCTGCAAATTTGTCTGCAAATCTAAAACATCTGGGTTTAAAAAAAAATAAGTACAATTAATCAGACCCAACCCTAGATTTCCAAATCACCCTCTTCTGAGACAGAGTCCAGAAAACTGAAGCTGTACATTTTCCCACAACTGACTATGACTTACCCAGCTTAGGGAATTATAGGCTGTGAGGTTTCTCAAATGCAACTGTTTGGCTGCATGTCCA